>NW_010269659.1:0-25979 GCF_000690775.1 Eurypyga helias
TGACTGAAGATGGTGAGGGAAGAGGACAAGGGGATCCCGGTGCGCGTGGCGCTGCGCTGCCGTCCCTTGGTGCCGAAGGAGACGGGCGAAGGGTGCCAGATGTGCCTGTCCTTCGTGCCGGGCGAGCCGCAGGTAAGGAGACAGGCCGCTGCGGCCCGGCCTTGCCGCCCCCTCCCTGCCCCGGGGTCTGCAGCCAGGCTGCCTGTTCGCCTCTCCTCCGCAGGTGGTCGTCGGGAACGATAAATCCTTCACGTACGACTACGTGTTCGACCCTTCTGTCGAGCAAGAGGAAGTCTTCAACATAGCTGTCGCCCCCCTCATACGAGGCATCTTCAAAGGTTTGTGGTATCCGAATTCAGGGTCTGTTTTAAAACACTGGGGGTTTTGGTGGGCTCAGCTGCGTGGAAGAAGGCACTGCAGTGTTTAATCCTCCACTCTAACTCATTTCTTCTTTGATGTTCTTGGAAAATAAAATCCTGTGCTATCTAGCCACAGACTCCAGCTGTTAGTGAGAAGTGCTGGGTCTTTCCAGCTCGTTCCATAGAGCTATCAAAAAGACTCGAGTTTGTTCACGGGGTCATTTTGGTTCCTGAAGCTATCTATTTATAAGATGAGAGAACATTATCAAGAATAATAGAATGAATTTATAAGAATCCTATGCCAGGAGTTGTTACAGTGGAGCTGGGATGGCAGAGAAATTACACTGTGTTTGTGTGACTAGCTCCTAGTAAACCAACAGACTTAAAAAAGAGCTGGAATACTGATTTTTATCTGTGCTTTGCAGAGCTTTTAATGGACTTTTTTTCCTTGATGTTGCTAGCTGTGACCTGTGTATAAAGGTTGTGTAAACCGACCATGAGGGACGGGGCTTTTTCTGGAAGGATGTTTTTACTAGAATGTAGCTTTGTTCATCAGAGTTTCTTCTGGTTCCCACGTGACTGACTGATCCAGGCAACTTTTGTTTCTCTAGGATATAACGCTACTGTCTTAGCCTACGGACAGACAGGGTCTGGAAAAACCTACTCTATGGGAGGTACCTACACTGCCAAGCAAGAGCATGAACCTAATGTGGGTGTTATCCCTCGGGTAATCAAACTGCTGTTTAAGGAGAAGGAGCAAAGGCAGGATTGGGAATTCGTCCTCAAAGTTTCTTATCTAGAGGTAAAAGTTGTTTTGATTTTCAAACTGTTGTGAACTGCATGTAAAGTGAACTTTATTGAGGCCACCTCTGTCAAGTAATACCTATTTACTTAATCAAAACCTAAGACTGCGTAAGTTCCTGTCTGGAACTGGATTCTGAGTCCTGGTTGTCTGTCTTTTAAAAGGCAAAATGAATAGGGTGTCATGCCAAGTTAACCGTGATTCCAGCGTAACTGGAATTATGTTGTACGTTGCTCTCCTGGGAGGCTGCTAACTCTGAACTGCTGTTCTGACACTTTCAGATCTACAACGAGGACATTCTAGACCTGCTGTGCTCATCAAGAGACCGGTCTTCTCCAATCAGTATACGGGAAGATCCAAAAGAAGGCATAAAGGTCTGTTGCCCCGTTGCGTACGGGTGTATGAAAGGGTGACGTGGCTTGGGATGAATGTTTCGCTGACACCACGGGCTCCTTCAGCAGTGCTTTGTATTAGTGCGTGTGAAATCATCACAACTGCTCACTCCTCTCAAAAGGGAGCTTTTGATGATCCTTACGTTTATTCAGCATAACGCCAATAGGGTTACACATCCATGACAAAGCCATTTGCCAGTCTTATTCTGACTTTTTTGGAAAGCTTTTTTTTAGGTGAATAGCTGAGAATGTTGCCCTTTGGGTCCCTTCACCAAACTTCACACTCTGTTGCAATTGTACTTTTCAGTTTGGCAGAAGTCACGTGCAACAAAGGGATCCTGAAGGGAAACTATTTAAGTGCCCAAGTTATTTGCTTAGCAGGTGTGTACAGATGTGTGCTTAACAGCGTAGTGCAGAAAAACCCTGTGCTACTGCTTGCTCCGTGGACTTTTGTCGTTAAATTTCCATCCGCTGGTTGTTCTTCATACACACGGCTTCGGTTCACCGTGGGGGGTAGGCTGTTGGTTGTCACACGCACCGTTTAGGTGTGCACAGACCCTGTGGCTTTGATCCACTGATGGTTTTATGTGTAATCTTGTGCTGCTCACTTGTCTCTCAAGTACTGGGGTGCAACTCATCCGTGTTTTGGTAGTGGCATTGTGATCCAGGGAGACAGGCTTGCCAAGGAGCATGACCAGTCCCCTCTGTCCTTTATGTTCCTAATACCTGTCTCCCCTCCGCCCTGTTCACACAACTCCTCCCCTCCCTTCAGCTGGTTTTCCCCTTCCTCTGCCTGTGACTGGCACAACTTTCAGCTCCAGCTTGGCCGGGGGGTATCTGAGGGCAGCTGGGGATTTCTCCATGGAGGAACCCAGTCTCCATCCCACAGCTCGGCTGGCTCATGGTTCAAGCTCCATCTCGTTAACTCGAGCAGGCAGAGAGGAACTCAGTATCTGCATGTAGGAATAGGATGGGGGTGATGCGACTTAGTTACTGGAACGGAGTTCCGAAAAATGTTTTGCTGGGGGAATCCATACCAAGCCTCTGGCTCCAAGTGAGACTCTGATTCTTGTGGACATGTATTTACAGAGACTTCACTTAGTCTGCCGTAGCCTAAGACAGAGGACAATGTTTCTGATGTAAGTTGGGGTGAAGAGGAAGAAGATTAATGATGCGCTTTTTTTTTTTTCCTTTCCTGATTACAGATTGTAGGGTTAACAGAAAGAAATGTCACCTGTGCCCAAGATACTGTATCCTGCCTAGAGCAAGGGAATAATTCCAGAACGGTGGCCTCCACGGCGATGAACTCCCAGTCCTCACGATCCCATGCCATTTTCACCATTTGCATTGATCAGAAAAAGAAAAATGACAAGTAAGCGTGATCACTAGTAGCTGTTAGGAGTCAAACTTACTCAGAATTTAATAGCCCTGTCATTCTTTCTTGGTCTTGGATGACCTCAGCTGAGCTACTCTTGAGGCAGTTCCTTTATGTGGCTGATATGAAGTATGTTTTTCAGCCTGGGAGCTCAACTGTAGTAATCATTGGACTGCTCTTTTCCTAACTGCACGCTTATTTGAGAGAGTAAAAGAGCTTATTTGTGCCATAGGAACAGCAGTTTTCACTCCAAGCTACACCTGGTTGATCTTGCTGGCTCTGAGAGACAAAAGAAGACCAAGGCTGAGGGAGACCGACTAAAAGAAGGTCTGTAGGAAAATGACTCTTACAGCTTGGGTTTCTTACCACTTTGGAGTTAATAAATTGAGTCCTTGCAAGGAAAAGCAAAGCAGGTCTTTAATTAACCCCTATAATGTGCTTTTTTTCTTTTTTTAAAACCTTCTTAAATTTTTTAATAAGGGCACGAAATGACCAATTGCTCGCTGTTGAAGTAGCTCTACTCACCACTGCGTGTTTGTATGCAGGCATCAACATCAACAGAGGCCTCCTCTCCCTGGGGAACGTAATCAGTGCTCTGGGTGATGAAAACAAAAAGGGTGGGTTTGTCCCCTACAGAGACTCAAAGCTAACAAGGCTGCTGCAAGGTAAGAGACAGGTGATGATAAAGCCTTACAGACGTGCTTTAAACACCAAAGTAGCCAAAACTCCATCAGCCGTAAAACTGCAGTTCAAAGCGGTAGCTGCTGTTGACAAAGGGATGGCTGTTACTGGTTTAGTTCCTCCTCTCACTCAAGCCTGACCTTCCCTGTACTCCTATTTTTAGGTTACAAAATGCACAGAGATGGACTTATCTAAGTCCTGCTCTTTTACAGTTCCTCTGATGGGAGGAAATGAGACAAATCCAGTGCAATTTTTTTTTCTTTTGGTGGGCAGGAGGATGAGAAGTTAAGTCTGGAAGCAGAGATCTATGATTATACCTTAATTATAGCTACTTACTGGAGGATATCACCACTAGAATGAAGGTCAAGCTTGTGCTTTCACTGTGTGCTTCACATATTTGTTTTGTTAGCCTGAATATCTGGTCTTCATGGTATTTATTTTTCACTCGTTGCAGTGGTCTTTTAATACATTTTATCTCAATTAGTCTTTAATCCAGGCATAGCTATAGTAATGCAATTCTACTCACTGGGGTGGTTTTGGGGTAGTTAAATAATTTGGTACAAAAGTTAAGCTTTTCAGTATTTTCCATATCTGAAAACATATAATTGTCCTTTAATTTCTGTGTGCCATTTCTGGCAATTACTTAACAGGACAACAATATTACTGGGGCTTCTGACTTGAAATCAGTGGTGCTTAGAACTGAGACTTGTCTTTGGGGCTTTGGCTTTTAAAAAAAAAAAAATCTCTTTAGGATAGTACTGCCTGGGGCAGTGGAGAAAGTAGATGGCAGTGGCACAAGGCCACAGCTGGATAGCTTCTAGCTGTACTGTGGAGACACGCTCCTGCAGTCTTGGATACCTTAATGATGAGGGTGGTGAGGCACTGGAACAGGTTGCCCAGAGATGTTGTGGATGCCCCATCCCTGGCTGTCTTCAAGGCCAGGCTGGATGTGGCTTTGAGCAACCTGGTCTAGTGAAAGGTGTCCTTGTCCATGGCAGGGGGGTTGGAACTAGATGATCTTTAAGGTCCCTTCCAACCCTAACCATTCTATGATTCTATGATACCTTGCTAGTCCTTCTTGCTCTCTCTCAAAGCACTGATGAGGCCTTATTTTCCTTCTCAGATTCTCTGGGTGGTAACAGCCACACTCTCATGATTGCCTGTGTAAGCCCAGCGGATTCCAATCTGGAAGAAACTCTGAACACTTTGCGTTATGCCGACAGAGCGAGAAAAATAAAGAATAAACCAGTTGTCAACCTTGATCCACAGGCGGCTGAGTTGCATCATCTGAAGCAGCAGGTACTGGGTGCCTCTGTGGGGGGAGTAGACCTGTCCTTTTGGCACTAAGCTCAGTCAAACAGCAAGTGAAGCTATAGGATGCCTGGCTACACCCAATATGAAAAACAGTCAGTACGTGTTTCTGTCTCTTGAGACGGCTGTGCAAGTGCTGTAATGTTAATGCATTACAACTCGATGCTGTAGGAAAATGGTGGTGTTAGTGTGGTTTACGTTTCCCTTCTGCTGACCAATTCATCCCCTAGAAATAGGCTACAGGCTAAGATAGAAATACAGTGATGGTCGCCTTGCTGACATCACCTGCTGAAGCCCAGCACGGAGCCGGAAGGGAAGAGAATTCCACGTGCTCAGCTTCAGAGGGAAATAAGCTGCGTAAACTGGAGCTGGTTAAACCCGGAGCTTGTCTACCGAGGGGAGTTAAGCAGGCTTGCCGTGCTTCCTTGCCAGTATGCATATGATCGTCTGTCATGCACCTCTCCAGAGGAAAACTCAGTAATCTTGCTCCACAGCAGGGCGAGTGGTTTTGCTCACTGCGTGGGAGTGTTCACCAGAGCCTAGTGAACGTGTACCAGCGTACTGTAAACTCAGATCACGTATTCAAGTAGCTTGGGAAGGCGAGTGATCTGACTCCATCCTGCGTGAAAGGTAACACCGGAGGGTTGGTTCAGCCACGTGGGAGACCTGCCCCGAGTCCCTGCACAGAGCAGTGTCACCTGTCTGTGGGTGACCCCACATGCTCTGATCTGAGCACTCCTGATGAAGAGAAGGTAGCTTTTTTAGGACTAAATTACTTGTAATACTGGAGCAACAAGATTCCTTCCCACAGGCAATGCTAAAAGGACAATTGTGGAGCAAGTAGACTCGTATTAAGACTGAGGTTCTTAGTAGTATTCCTTCAACCATCTAGATTTACAGGTAGATTTACAACGAGTGATTGTTTGTCTTTGTAGGTACAACAGCTACAGGTGTTGCTGCTGCAGGCTCATGGAGGGACCCTCCCAGTGTCTCTCAAGTAAGCTTTGTAGATCAACGCTGAATGTAGCTGATGGCTGTCACGCACCAGCAACGGCTCTAGATCTCCTTTGCTCTAGGCAGTGCTGTGGAGTGAGGGTAGAGCAAACCAGTTGCTTTCTAACAGCATCTGGGCAATTTTTTTCTTCTGTTGTTCTTTTTGTCACACTTACTGAAATTCTGTGTGTGTATTCATGTAGTTTTGTAGCAAACCCCTTAGGATTGCAGAAATCTGTTGTAGGAAATATGAGAGGAACTAGGCAATATCTCCTGAGTATCTGTTTCTCAGACCCATCCATCTCTCTTTCCTCACCCCCATACCTCTAAACTTAGGGCACATTCATCTCACTATGCTTAAAAGCACAAAATGCAGGGAAGAGTTGGACCGTGTGAGCGCTGTCTTCTGAGGATGTTTCAAAACCCAAGCAAATGCCGTTTTCAGAGTTGCCACTGGTTAAGCAGCATTTCAGTTCCAGAAGGGTGTCTTCTCTTGCAAATGCCTAGTTTTGGTAATACTGTGCTACTTAAATTTTGTATTCATATCAGACTTCCTCCAGTTATTTCTGTTCATCTGCTACAACCTATATTTCTTGTAAGTTATTTAGGAAACATGAGGTAATTTCAGTGCTATTGCAAACCTCTAGTGCAGTCATATTCACAAGCAACCTGGTCCTTAATGTTTCAGTAGTATGGCACCTTCTGAGAATCTTCAGTCCCTGATGGAGAAGAACCAGTCCCTGATGGAGGAGAATCAAAAGCTGAGCCGAGGGCTGAGTGAGGCAGCTGGTCAGACAGCTCAGATGTTGGAGAGGATCATTCTGGTAAGGTCCAGTTACCCAAGAAGAGCTTTATGTTGCATGACTTGGCCCTTTTAGCTCCAGTTAAGATCAAGCAACAGCAGTTCCTGTACTAATGGCATGTTAGGAATCTCTCTCTTTACCTGATAGAAATTTGAAGTAAATGTGACAGGAAGATGAATCGGAACCAAAAGTCTCCCAGATCTGGGGAATTCAGTGGGGAAAAGTAGGCCTGAACCTTTCAGCTTTCCTGTTGCTTTAAAGTTTTAAATAGTAGCACTTGCACACGTTCTCTCTCTTCCCCCTCTGCTCTGTTTTGATTCTCTGCAGTGTATATTCCTGCAAATAAATGGTGCCGAGTCCCAAACAAACTAGTGGCAATGATTGTGCAAGATCTTTCGGTGCGCTGATTTGCCACAGACTGACAACATACCTTTTATATAAATAAATTAGCTCATTTCTGGCTTCATATTTTGCTTTTCCTACAATTCAATATCATTCTGGCTTCTCTTAGACAGAACAAGAAAATGAGAAGATGAGTACCAAGCTAGAACAACTTCAGCAACATGCCGTGTAAGTCTTTCTACCACCCACCCCCCCACATGCTAAGGAAATATCCTTCGGCATTAAACGGTTTTGTTGGGATAAACTGCATACAGTCAGCTTGTGTTTGTCCATTCAGAACTCATTTGTATGTTCAGTGGGTGAAGCCGTTCCTTGCTGGCACGTGTGACACAAACGTGCTGTGTAACACTCGGGGACTTACTGCTGTGTCTGCATTGCAGATGCAAACTTGATCTGCAGAAGCTGGTAGAGACGGTGGAAGATGAGGAACTAAAAGAGAACGTAGAGGTGATTCGTAACCTGCAGCAAGTGTTGGCTCAGTTGCAGGTAAGATGGAATCCAAGGTGAGAAGAGCATGTGCCAAGGCCAACAGACTTATTAGCTTAATTTTACTTCATCTGTCAAACAAAATTTTCTTCTCTTTTTCCTGTATAGAGTGAAAATGCTGCTACAGTGGAAGCCGCTGCAGAGGCAGCAAACTCCGAAGAGGATGCTGCAGCTGTAAGTGAGGGGAGTCTGGCAGTGCCGACCTTAATGGGGGCAGGTTTTATCCCCTTCTCACCCTCATCTGCGTCCATCTGCTAGTTCTGTAACCTAGATGTTTGGTAAATAATACGTGTCGCTTTTGTGTTCTGCACCCTAATCTGCTCAGTGTGTTCAAGATCTATAATCTGTTTTCATTTCTGAGTATCTCCTTTTTATGTAAAAAATGAATTTGAAGTTTTCTGCAAAAACTGTGATCGCATAGTTAGACGTTTTGACTGGCCTCTCCAGCTCATTGCTGTGTCTCCTCCAGGAAGCGGAAACGGGCCAGGATACCAAGAGATCCTCGAATGAATTCACCACTCAACATGCCCTCCGTCAAGCCCAGATGTCCAAAGAGCTGCTTGAACTGAATAAAGCCCTGGCTCTGAAAGAGGCACTTGCCAAAAAAATGACGCAGAGTGATAATCAGCTGGAGCCCATTCAGTCCCAATACCAGGTAATCTCGTCTGAAATCTCCCCTCTACTCTGCTCAGGTGAGACCCCACTTGCAGTTCTGCGTCCAGCTCTGGGGCCCCCAATGAAAGAAGGGTATCTACTGGTTGGAGCGAGTCCAGAGGAGGCCATGGAGAGGCTCCAGATGGCGGGAGCCCCTCTGCTATGGGGACAGGCTGAGAGAGTTGGGCTTGTTCAGCCTGGAGAAGAGAAGGCTCCGGGGAGCCCTTACAGCACCTTCCAGTGCCTGAAAGGGCTACAAGGAAGCTGGGGGGGACTTTTTGCAAGGGCCTGTAGTGACAGGACAAGGGGTAACGGGTTTAAATTGAAAGTGGGGAGGTTTAGATTAGATATCAGGAAGAAATTCTTCCCGGAGAGGGTGGTGAGGCACTGGGACAGGTTGCCCAGAGAAGCTGGGGATGCCCCATCCCTGGAAGTGTTCAGGGCCAGGCTGGATGACGCTTGGCGCAACCTGGTCTAGTGGAAGGTGTCCCTGCCCATGGCAGGGGGGTGGGACTGGCTGATCTTTAAGGTCCCTTCCAACCCAAACCATTTTGTGAGTCTATAAAATAGTCCTTTGAAGGGTATGCTTAGTTTATTTTTCCTAATTAATGCAGTTATTCCATGCTGATGATGGGAGATTTATCCTTAAGAGCATGGTCGTATTGGGTCTGTCTGTTTCCTTGAGCTGGGTCACTGCTCCCTTGGGCACAGGAAGGAGTTAACTACAGGTTGGGGGATGATATTGGGGTTGGAACTAGATGATCTTTAAGGTCCATTCCAACCCAAACTGTTCTATGACTGTCAAGCTATGTCTGAATAGCTTATTTCAGGGAAAAGACCATCTTCTGGTAGTAGAGCTATTAGGCACTAGCTGTTCTGTGTGAAATGGGCTTCTCTGCTTTGTACTCTGAAGTGTGCTTGGCCACACTGAGCAAAATGCAAAGGACTTCATTGTTAACTCCCATAGTAAAGCCAGCTGATCCGGCTTCCCCTCCTTGTTCGCTAGCTGTGTGGGATCTCCCATCTCTGAAATTGTTTGGTCATAACTTTTTGTCACAATGGTTCTGTGGACAGTCTAAGATTTCAGTGGAGGACTAGCCCTTTTGACACTCACACTGTTTTTAGACAGGGTGGTTTATTGACTGTTGGAAAGAACATGGTTTCTCGGGGCATCCAGTCTTAAAGCTTTGTCTTGGGGCAGAGTTTCACGGTGTGTATTCGGAGGCTTACTACTCCTGTCTTTTTCTAGTCTAATATCAAGGATCTGGAATTGGAGGTCAGCAGTTTGCAGAAAGAAAAGGAAGAGTTGATCCTAGCTCTGCATATGGCAAAGAAGGATGTCAACCAAGCCAAGTAAGAGTGACGACACAAGCCGTGCGGCTCATAGCACTGCAGATTGTTAATGCTCTGTGAAAATTCAGTCTTGCACTTGCCTCTGCTATTTGTAAAAGCTCTTTCTGATGTGTTGTGTGAGCTGTATGAATTGCAGAGAACCTTGATAGTGGGCTTTCATCAGTGGGGAATAACACAATCACTTCATTCTTTAAAGTTGGAGAGTATTTGTTTGACATTAAGAGTTACTGGAGGGGGCTGTTCTTAAAGTCTGATTTCTTCACAGACTGAGTGAACGACGTCGGAAAAGACTTCAGGAATTGGAAGGGCAAATTAATGAGCTGAAGAAAAAGCTGAATGAGCAATCAAAGCTTTTAAAGCTGAAGGAATGTACAGAGCACACTGTCACCAAACTGAACCAGGAGATCAGGGTAAGTAACCCTACTCCTCGGGCTTGCTCCAGTGTAGGTAAAGCAGCTTCCAGGCATAAGGCACTCGCTTGCTGTGTTGTGAGACTGACAACACCAGTTTCTGGCGAGATTCCTTTGGCCCTGTGACCACAGTTGCTGGTGTAATACAACAGGCAGGTGACTATTGAGGCTTGGAGGAATAAAAGAAGTCCGAAGTGTCACCTGGCTATTCTGATGTTATTGTCTCAGTCAAATCACTCGAATTCACTTTGATTTCCATGTGTATGTTTTCCCTTTATGCCTTACCATTCCTGGGATTTAGCACTTTCGGAGTGTCCTCAGGCACGTACCCTGTGTGGGCAGCACACTAATATTTCCCATTCCTGACAGACACACGAGGAGAATGTAGGTTGAAACTGCCCGGAGTGCAAGTACTGGCCAATTCTTCCAGCCATTTCTGTTTTTCAGGAAATGAAAAGCCAGCGGGTACAGCTGATGCGCCAAATGAAAGATGATGCCGAGAAATTCAGGCAGTGGAAACAACAGAAAGACAAGGAAGTGATCCAGCTGAAAGAACGGGTGAGCCAACAATAAGCTCCCCAGCCGTACCTCCTTCCAAAGAGTGAAACAAATCATTAATCAGTGTCTGCTGCGAGGCTTTGCTGAACTTGCAAGCATTTGAGCAGCATTTGGGGAATGCTTGTTAGTTCGTACAGCTGCCACCTTTCACCGGCCGTCGTAAGCAAGCCAGGCAGTTTGCGTCTGGCACTTCTAAAGCTATCAAAGCAGGCTGCTGTATTAAAGCAGTCGTCATAATTCAGGCCTCAAGCAGAAGGCAAATATTTTTAAAGTAGTTGAAGTCGTAGGATTTGACCACAGAATGGGAGGTATTGAAACTTTCAAAGGAATATTGAATCTGCAGGTAAAGAGTGAGAAGTGTTAATGAAATCCAGCTGGCTTGTAGCATTCCAGTGTAATGGACAGCAAACATCCGTACCTCTCGAGTTCTGGTCTCACAGGAGTTCTCACTGGGAGAAGTTTGCTCCCTGATGCTTGGGACACAGAGTTATTTGGGTTTATGGTCTCTTACAACCTTCAGGCTTCTAAACCTGTTTGGAAGTGTGGTGTCCCTTCTAGCCACTCTGAGCCTAACAGCCCTTTGCTCTGAGGCTCTATGTGCCTCAAGCTTATAATAAGCAGTGATGTTACTATCGTGAAGCCTTTCTGTTGGAGAACAGGAAATTATTCTGTTCCAAGAAGCCTGAAACTGGCCATAGGGTTTAACCTGCCACGTGAGATTTTCCATCTGTCCTAACGCCCTTTCCCTGCAGGATCGCAAGAGACAGTATGAGCTACTTAAGCTAGAACGAGATTTCCAGAAGCAGGCCAACGTGCTTCGGCGTAAAACAGAAGAGGTAAGGAGCCAATATCAGCTAGGAACAGATTCACAGAGTGGAATGTGAATTTTTACTCTGAAGTTTGCCCACACCAAGCAAAATGCAAAGGACTTCCCTGACCAGTTCCCAAAGGTCCACAAAGTGTGGTTGGAGGTTTGAACAGGATATGCAGAAACGTCTTAAGAGCAGTTTGGAGGTATGGAAATTGGTGCTTTTCTCTCTGTAGAAAAATACCATGCTTCTGTCTTGTAGCCTTTGAGGGATTCTAGTTAAACCTGCTCCTTACAGGCTAAATCACCCTTTGAGCATCAGGCTGCTGTGGCAAATCAGTTACAGGTACTGAAGCTGGGAAGTGTGAAACGAGCTTGGGTGGATATGCTAGGTTGCAGTCTGACATTCTTTCAGGTGGCTGTATGGAATAAATGCGTTTTGAAACCCTTTTGGGTGTTTGCCTTTCGGTCTAGAAGCAAATTCTCTTTGTTTCCTTTGCGGAGGATCCCGGTTTAAAGTGAGGGACTCCCTAGTCTTTGAATCCTAAAGCTGATTAAGCTGACGCTCTCTCCTCGCTGCCCCAGCGCCTGGCTTGCGCTGTGAATGCCTCATGTCCGCAGCTCTCGCAGAGGAGTGAGGCACCTGCCCTTGTCTGTCCGTGTTCTACAGGCAGGCCCTGAAGGACGCCCTGCAGAAACAGCGGGAGGCTGCAGATAAACGGAAGGAGAGTCAAAATCGGGGAATGGAAGGAGTTGCTGCACGAGTAAAAGTGGGTGACCGTGTGTTGTGTGTCCCAACAAACAACGGGCAAACTTAGCTTTGAGGTGCTGCTGGGGTCGGTGGCTGGAGAGCCCGGGGGGAAGGAACATCTACGTGTTAAGGGAGGTGGTGCGATTGGTGTAGCTGGCATTTTGGAGAAGGTTTCAGTCCTGAAACAGACTACAGTGAACCGCTATACTATTTGTTGGGTTTTGGTGGGTTTTTTCCCTCCAGAGCTGGCTTGCAAATGAAGTAGAGGTTCTTGTTAGTACTGAAGAGGCTCGGCGGCACCTTGCAAACCTTCTGGAGGACAGAAAGGTCTTGGCAAAGGAGCTCCTTCAGCTGAAAGAGAAGAAAGATGCTGGCGAAAACCCACCCATAAAGCTCCGGGTAAGAGAGGGAAATGCCACTCCCACAGCCCTGGCTGTTCGGCATGTGATGTCACCTGCTCTTATTCACTCCTATTTGACCTTTTCCCTCAGAAGGTAGGGATGGAGATGGTTCCCTTTCTGGAAGAAAGGGTTAATGTTGTTAGTGCCCTCTGGCATGTCTGGGAACAGAGCTGCAGAAGTAACTTGTTACTTAATACAATACAGCTGATGGATATGAGTGGGTCACAGCCCTTCTCAAGGACTTTGTTTTTGGGAAGGACTGATGGAATTTAGGCTACAGAGATACTTGGAGGCTTTTATCATAGTACGACTCCTCTTTGCTGAAATGCCTGTAAACGAAAGCCCAGTCCTGTATGTATTTCTTCACCTATTGGTCACTTCTGTCCGTTGCTGTAATTCCTTAGAGACGCACCTACTCCCTCGCCGATCTGCAGGCATCGGAGGCGGATGTTTCCCTGTCAAAGCAGATAGAAAGCCTGGAAACAGAGATGGGGCTCAGGTAAGGCAGTATGACAAAGCTCCTTTGTACAGCCTTGGCCATGGCTTGGTTTTTTCCTCATCTCTGTCTACAGCTCTTCCGTGAAACAGAAGAGAAAATAACTTGTATACTGGCACAAAAAACTATGAAATAAGACGACGTGGTTTTCCTGGTTTGAGTTTTCCAAAATGTGGGGATATAAGGACACTACTCAGTCACTAAGATTCCTTTGTTCTCAGCTGTTTGAGCATCTCTATATGAGGGAAACTGCACTGTTCATTGAAGTGTGGAGGGGAGGAGAAACTCCCTGGTATAGCACTGCAGGCTCCAACTGCTGCCCTGAGCAGTCAACATTTTAACTTGAACTATTTTATCTAATATTCTGGTAACTGTAACTTCAGCCCAGGTTTTCTCCTGTGCCGTAACCTCAAATCCATGTGTTCTTCCTTAGGAGTGCCCAGATAGCAGATCTGCAGCAGAAAGTCTTAGATGCAGACAACGGAGACCGTGTGAAACAGCGCTGGGACAGTATTGCAACAATTCTAGAGGCTAAATGTGCTTTGAAGTATCTCCTTGGGGAGGTAAAGTCTGAATTTTTCTGTTTGGTCACTAAAAACCAAGGCTCTAAATAAAAATGAAAGGAAGCGACTAACAGGCTGATGGCAGAGAGGAATTCTAGTGAAGCACTGCTGTACTGGCTGAGGTGTGTTTTCCCTCACAACTTCTGATTAGTATTACCCCTACTGGAGATGATAATTTTGGGGAGAGCAATCCAAAAAGAACAGGAAAGGGGAATATGCCTCTTGACCTGCGTCTGTTGTATCGGCTAAAGCTGTGCCTACGGAAAGCTTGCATGGGAATAGTAAAAGGGAAGAGACAGATTTCAGAAGTGGAAGAGAAAATACCTCAAAATGCTTCCTGAGCAAGTAGGCAATTTGCAGGGAAACAAGGGGACCTTTCTCTGAGGTCAGAGTGGAAGCACTGGAATGGATGTTGGGATGGGGGAAGCTTGAACAAGACTGGGGGCAGGAGAGAGTAGGATTTTGGCTGATGTGAACTCAAGGGAAGAGCAACTGAATGGCAGAATCATCTATCAGTCCCTGGTGCTTGGAAATGAAAAGAATGAAGGTGCTAACATGAGACAGCCTTCATCTTTGTAGTCCCCCCAGTACTCGGATTTGAAGTGCTGCAGGGAAGGAGACTGATCTACAAGTGTGAACAAAACCTCCTGCCATCCGTGTTACACTTCCGTGCTGGCTGTCAGATGTCTAGCTCCAAAAGCCTCTTCCAGCCTCCTTGTTGCTGGCAGCTGGCCCAATCCATAGGGTGGCTGGAAGTCAGACAGAAATGCTTCAGCCTGAAGCATGCCTGCCCCAACAGAGACGATGAAACAAACTCCGTGACCCAAGCGATCGTCTTGCTTTTGTCTTTCAGCTGGTCTCCTCCAAAGTGCAGGAAAGCAAGTTGGAGAGCAGCCTTCAGCAGAGTAAAGCCAACTGTTCAGACATACAGAAGATGCTGATGGAAGAGCAAAACCACATAACGGATATGGAGGTTGAGTTCCAAAATCAGCTTCTGATGCGGGAACAACACCACCAGGACAAGGTAAAACATAAGGGACTAGAAATCTCGAGAGAGCTACCGAGTCCTGGGAGTCTGATTCTTAGATCTGCTCAGAGATAAAGGCAGAGAGCGTGCTGAAACCAATCTGGTGCTGTGTATCTGCTCAAGATTTGTTAGATTCTTGTGGGATAGCTAACAGAAGCCAAAAAAGTTCCCCCTATTCATCTTCTGTCCTCTGTGAGTAGTTTCATTCAATAATTCTTGTAGTGCTTTAAGTGAGGATGTTACACCTGAGCACAAGGTAACTTTTGTAGTAGGTCAGGGCAGAATCATGCTCGAAGTGGCAGAAAGAATCATTCTGAAGTGGTCTAGGCCTTTGCCTGAGCTGCCCTGTCTCCAGGAATTCACACCTCTATCTTGCTTTTAGGTTCTGTACCTGCTTAGCCAACTTCAGCAAAAAGAAGCAGCTGAGAAGAAATTAGAAAACTCACTAAGTGAGAAAGAGAAGCAGCTGGAAGAGCAGTAGAGTGCCTGGATGTGGCTTGGGGGGAGTGTGCTGGTTTCAGGGTGAGGAAGGTGCGGAAGGACTGAGGGCGTTTCCTTTCGTAGCTGACTGCTCAGTTCAGCTGGCTGCAGCTGACAGCTGTCATACAGGTTAGAATGAATGAGCCTGGGGGGGGGGGTTTCCTCATTTATCTTCCATTAAATTAACGTAAATGCAGCAATGAGGCCTACCACAGTCTCCAGCTCACACAAACTTCTTGCATGCTTGGAATACCTTTAGTTCGGATATTCAAGGTGCTATTGCTCATCTTTCACGGAGCGCAGCTCTGCTCTGCTGTCAGCAATGGAAGAGCTCTCCCTTGAGCACATAAACTAGCTGCACCTTGTCTTGTCGCTCAGAGAATTGAGTGGTTAGCAAACCTGGGGCAGCACGCGTTCAGTGAAGCACAGTCAGGCCTAGGTGCAATTAATTGGGATGTAAGCCTTAGAAACAGAGGGAGGTTTAGATCTTAAATGGTCCCTCTGAAAGGATCTCGCTCTGCTGTATGGGCGGTGTTATCCATAAAACAAGGCCACAGCACTACATTTTCCTGATCTAGAAGTCGGAGCTCATCTCCTGCCGCAGAATGTAAAGACACCCTTCTGGTGTTGTAAGTAAGATTCAAATAGGAGAATCTGTCCCAAACAACTACTCATATGATTTCATTTTGCCTTGCAAACAGGAGGAAGAGCTAGAGAAAATGAGAGAAGTCTTTGAGAAGAACCAGAAACTTCTCCAGGAAAATGACACTCTTAAACAGGTAGAGAGATCTCTACAGACCTAAGAGCTTCTTTCGGTTGGGTTGTGTTTTGCAAAGCTAATTCTTGTCCTTCTTAACAGAAACTGCTGCTCCTTCAAGTGGCCAGTGGACAGAAGCTCCACCACATTAAGCAAATGCCATCAGAATCCCCAGATTCCCCTTTTGATTATATTCCCCCCAAAGTAAGTATTCAGTTCTCGTGCTTGTACTGTGCCTGGGTTATTTTCAAAGTTGATGTTGGCTGTCCAAAATCTTGGCTTCTTTCTCCTGAGTTGCCTTTTACAAGGCATCTTTGTTTGCGTGTTGAAGTAGCCCTGTTCTCTGCTTCAGACAGTCCTGAAGTTTCTGTTTACACAGTACTTCTGAGACAAGTGTGCACTAGGTTTTCCATCTTTAAGGAGGAAAAAAGGGCAAATGCAACCTGTTTCCTCAGTCAATGATGTCTGACTCTGTATCCTGCTTGGTAATCCAGGTGTTTTCTCTGTAGCATTTCCAGTCTCTGAATCACGGAGCGAGGCATCTGTCGTAAAAACTTTAATCGTTGCCTTGCAAAGAGCCAAATCTTAGTGCCGGGAGGAATAAACGATCTAAAACTAGTTTGCCAAGACTGGGACACAAATCTGTTTTCCTAGGATTTGTCAACGTTTTTTTACAGACTCTAGCACTCTGAATTGATTGGATTTTTCATCCTGACAATTGATCTTGTCTCTTCCCTAACCCTACAGCCACCTTGGCTGTCTGAGAGGAAGGGGGGGGTACTCCAAAGTGTAAACCCACTGCTACTTCTTCTGGGCCCTCTTGTAACCCTTGTAACTTCTGCGTGTAGCCAAAGACTCGCCGGCAGACGACAACAAAACCCCGTGCACTAACCCCAGAATTGGATGTGGCAGAGCTGTTCTCTGACTCGGGGGAGTCTGGAGGGGATATGGAGGATGCAGACTGGATTCCAGTAAAACCAGTCAAAGGGGTAAAGAGAAGCACGATGGGGGTAAGATCCGGTTCCCTCTGACTCCTTGTTACCTGTAAGGGATTCACTTGCCTGTATCCCTACAGGTGTGTACAGAACAGCAGCGAGACTGTGGTTTCTCCAGTGTTGCTCTCAACAGCCCTAATGTGACAGATGCGTCGGCACTGGTTATTTATCGTATTCTGACAGAGCTGCCTGTGGTCAGCAACACTTCCTAAACTGATTTACATGGGACAGGTCTTCTGTCACGAGAGAGACGTTCTGTCCTGCCCCCCGTGGCTGAACCAGCCTCTCTTTCATGCAGCAGTGAGCCCTACCAGCACCTTTATTCCTTCATGGAGCCTATTTTAGGAGGAAAAATGAAAAAAAAGGGCTGCATCCCCGATTACTGCTTGTACTGGGGCTCCTAGTCCTGCCAAGCCTCAGCTTCTATCTTCTGTCTGTGCTGGTCTGCCGGGCTGGAAGCTGCAGCCTGCTGCTCGGTTCGTTCCCGATGGCATGGCAGATGACGGGAACGTGCCGAGCACAAGTCACTGTGCGCCAATTCAGGCTGGAATTGTTTCCCAACGGAGGTCTAGCTTCAGAGTATGTTCTTCTTCCCTGTCACAGAGGGGTGAATTAGTACATATTTCACTATCGAGTGACTGAATGTCAGCAGTCACCACAGAAAAACGTAGGAATTTTAAGCTTTAGCTCCTTTCGCTGGAGCTTGTCAACCTGATAAACTCAGAACTACAGCACTCCCCCGCGGTGGCTTGGCTTTTGGGGAGTTCTCTGGGGCTGTGTTGCACGAAGGAGGGTTTGTGCTTGACGCTTGGCTCTTCCACGCTCGCTGACGCGCCCACTGGCACTCCAGTGCAAGTTCCCGCTCCGCTCCCCACGGGAGCTTGGAGCAGCAGGTCTGCACAGCCTGCCACCCAGGCGGGCAGAGACTCGCCGCTCTGCTGTGCCAGGGAGTAGCTGAACTGGGTCACCTCCACCTAGATGGAGTGCCCTAGGCACGGTGACTCGGGTTTGCCTCCCAGCGCGTGAATGTTGGCTTGTCCTACCGACCCCGAAACCGGCATCCTTCTGGAGAACTTGAGGTCAGGGACTGAGTAATTAAGATGCTCATCTTGGGGATACTGAAGTAGGAGATAGCCCTGTAGGTGGAAAGGCGGTGTTTCTCTTCCTAGGGTGCAGGGCTGACAGTGGAACAGTGAAAGGCTCATGGCAGGGTGGGGCTGGTACCTTCACGTGCTGACCGCTGCGGCAGCCCGGCTGCACCGCAGCTCCTCCTGCACAGAACCTCTCGTCTCTCGCTTTAGTGCTCCTGCAAGGGCCGATGTGGGAACCGACAGTGTGGCTGCAGGAAGCAGAAGGTGGGCTGCACTGAAGGCTGTAGCTGTGACTCTGCAAAATGCAGAAATAGAGACCCTGGCTTTCCGGTGAGTAGTGCTGCCTTCCTGGGTGTCTAAGGGCCCGCACCCAACATCCCCGCTTCCCAAATGGATAAGCTTTTAGTGTACAGGCAGTTTTTCAAGGTAAAGCACGTGCACCTTTCTGAAACACGTAAATGTCACAGTAACCCGGTGTTTATCTGTGGGAATTGAGTACAGACTTTTCCACTGAGCACCCGGCTCTTGAGCTGGATACAGAAATCTGGGAGATAGGTTTACCTGCTGCCAGTGGTCAGCCACAGATCTGGGGACAAACAATTGAGGTCTGTCATTTGTAGTTAGTAAATGAAAGTTGTATCTTTGCCTTC
The DNA here is from genome assembly GCF_000690775.1 of Eurypyga helias. Taxonomy (NCBI): domain Eukaryota; kingdom Metazoa; phylum Chordata; class Aves; order Eurypygiformes; family Eurypygidae; genus Eurypyga; species Eurypyga helias. Next base: position 18,599 of record NW_010269659.1, read on the forward strand.
AGATGGCACAAAATACCTGAAGGGGCTACAAGGAAGCTGGGGGGGACTTTTTACAAGGGCAGGGGGTGACAGGACAAGGAGGAATAGGTTTAAATTGAAAGTGGGGAGGTTTAGATTAGATATCAGGAAGAAGTTCTTCCCGGAGAGGGTGGGGAGGCACTGGAACAGGTTGCCCAGAGAAGCTGTGGATGCCCAATCCCTGGAAGTGTCCAAGGCCAGGCTGGATGTGGCTTAGAGCAACCTGGTCTAGTGGAAGGTGTCCCTGCCCATGGCAGGGGGGTTGGAACTGGATGGTCTTCAAGGTCCCTTCCAACCCAAACCATTCTGTGATTCTAAAAGCTTGACTGATTTTCAGATTATTTTTCTTTAAGAACGTAAGGGATGATCTGGGGGTGGATCAGAGCATCAGGAAGGTTCATGAGCAACTGATGTTCATTAGAAATGTCTGCCTTACCTGTGGATCTTAGAGATTAGAAGCAGAAACCTCCCATAATAATTCCTTACCGATTATTTTAATGAAACCAGTTGCCTGGCAGAGGCACCTGGCATATCCTGTGCTGGGATTCGCTTGGCAACTGGGGAGAAGGTGGCCTAGACCCCTAGCATTTCTTCAGCTGGTGGTGGGGAAGGAAGGGATGGATATTGAAGGTGTGCTTCAAACGATTACTGCCCTCAGGATGCCACACTGTGTGAGGACCAAGCACGAGTCTCTGAAGGTTCTTTCAAACTCGAAGACCCCACTGAAGTGACTGCAGGAGAGACCTTCTTTCAGCCTGTGTGTGTCACACCGACTACCAAGGTACTGCCCAAAGCGGTGAGAAGGAACGGGGGCTCTGAGTGCGCACACCGTGGCTGTGGCTAGTGATGGGCCTTAGAGAAGGGAGGGGAAAAAAACCAAGATAGAATCATGGAATTGTTTTGGTTGGAAAAGACCCTTAAGATCATAGAGTCCAACCGTTAACCCAGCAAAGAGGATCGGCAGATGTGAACAGACTACACCTGTCAAGCCAGCTTGTGTTTAAGCTTTGAGCCTGCAAATTCTTAAGTTTTCATACTAAATCTTTGCCACCCGGGCTGGCCACGCTGTCCTGCCACACCTTCCCCCAGTAAAAGGGAGACTGGTAATTGAGGAGCTCACAGGACAAAATCCTGTCTGTATCCAAGCTTACTGTTCGTAAGCCATTGTGTCCTCTGACTGGGCAGCTGTAATTTTGCCTGAACAAACTGGCTTGTCCATGTGTACCCTCTGCGTGCTATTCCAAACGCCGTCTCGCTCTGCCCAGGCCCTGAATTTGTCCTTAGAAGTTTGACATGAGTAAAGAAGTCAAGCAGCTCTGGACACAGGCCTGGCAGCTTGTGCATCTGCTGCCTCCGAGCTGCACTGCAAGCTGCTGGCTTCTCCAGGGCAGTGACCGACCCCAGGTTGTCCTTGCTTTTCTTATAGGTCCTGAAGGACATCACAGACCAAGATACCTTCATGAAGAAGTCCAGCACTACTGCTTCCATGTGTGTGAGAGATGAGGAGTCCCAAGAGAACCAGATGCCGTTTATAAAGAGAAAGAAGAGAATGCTGAGTAACAATACCAGCTTCTTCTCAGGCTGCACCCCCATCAAAGAGGAGCTTAACTGAAGAGCCTGACTGTGCCCTGCTGCATCACACCATGCTGCTGGTGCCTCTTTTTCAGAAGTGTTGGGATCTCTTGCTGCAGCAGAAGCCCAACAACTGTCACACCTGATGGCTTCTGGCATCAGCAAGGGAGTCAAACACTCGTTCTTCCTAGATTGTGTCCAGTTCTCTGTAAATATTTGTATGTGGGGGACTTGGGCTGATGGCAGGAAACTTTCCCCTGAACTTTCTGTAGTGAGTGGAGGTGATTTATCCAGGTTGCTCATCCCAACTGCCGCCTTCATCCTGAGCTGTGAAACCGTTTGGTACAGTTGAATCCGTAATCTTGAAAGAACTTTGTGTTTGCACTGGAACTCTGGGTGCTCTCTCTTCCCTTAGAGCCTGAGGAAGTGTTCCAACCAGCCGTGTCCATCCTCTGGAGCTTGATCCTGAGGAGGCACTGTCTGTAGTCTTAACTAGCTAGGAGATACACGGTGGTCAGTGTTTCTGAACCCTTTAGGGACCTTGTTCCATGAAGTTAGAAACTTGCTCGCCCTATGTGAATAGTGCGGTAATTTTAACTTGGGTTTGTAGCTTTAATAAAGTAACTAATTAAAACCCCTTGACTTTTATGTTCTGTTATGCACACAGTGAGCCAGAGGAGCCCTCTGCATCTCCGCACCTGACACCGGTCTGAAAGCGGTTGCACAGTTGCTGTGCTGACTGTCAGCACCAGCACTGCCGCTCACCTTCCCCCTCCTTGCCCTTGTCCTGCCTGGAGTCACAGCTGACACTTCTCTGCATGCTGTGACTCTTTTCCCTGTACGGGGAGTAGTGATCTTGCAGATCCCTGACCTGCAGATGGTGCAGCACCCTCCCCTCTCTGTTTTCTTCTCTTTAGCTTGATCCAATATTAACAATTAAGCGCAAGCCAGGCAGGCTCTTCTCCACTGGAGCTCTTCAGACATGCCCCTACTGTCATCTTTTTGCTTTCTGAGCGTATAAAAGTCCCTGATCGCTGTAAGATGTTTGTTTCAGAGCGATTTGAATGAGCTGTGAGGGCTTAACCTAGGGAAAGGGCACCCCTCTCACCCCACCAACCCTCCCATCCTTTATGCCGGGGTTTAGAAACTGAGTCAGGATCGGTTCACATTTGAAGAACAAAGACACAGCACAGAGGCAACACACGGTGGTGTAGTGAAACACAAGGCAGCAAATGCCTGTGGTTGAAGCAAACTTGTCCTGCTTGTAGGCAGCGTTGTGAAATGCCCCACCTGGGCAGTGGGGAGCTGCGTGCTGGAGGAGGAGGCTGGGAGCGGAGCTCTGGGACAGGTTGCCCAGAGAAGCTGTGGATGACCCATCCCTGGAAGTGTCCAAGGCCAGGCTGGATGAGGCTTGGAGCAACCTGGTCTAGTGGAAGGTGTCCCTGCCCATGGCAGGGGGGTTGGAACTGGGTGATCTTTAAGGTCCCTTCCAACCCAAACCATCCTGTGATTTGCAACTGCGCCAGAATTTGTGCACAAGCTCCCCCAGCCTCAGTCATGTCAAGCTCAGCCCAAGAAGAGGCATGAGGAAAGGGCATACCTTTACCTGTTAAAAACACACCACTTTAATATATAAAACCACATTAAATTTACTCAGTCTTGTAGTACAGCTGACGTGGGATCTCGACACAGAAACGCCTGTGGCTTCAAGTCAAGCTCAGGCGATCTGCCCTTCACCAGAGCCCGCCGCGTGCCACGTCACTCCATGCACACACGAGCCCAAGCGTAACGAGGTGACGACCGACGGGGCGCAGCGCTCTGGAAATAAAGAACAAACCTTGGTTGGGTTTTTACCCCCTCTACGGACTTTGGGTTAGAGTTGTGGGCACTGGTGCAGGTGTTCAGGCCAGGACACCGCACGTTAAAGGCTGCTGGCGGGCAGCCTAAGCAAGTGTTCTCCAGAAAGCCCCTCCTCTACCCCTCCTCTGCCTTTCTGCCGTTAAGAGATCATCGTCACGCTCGCTGAACTGCACATGGAGAATCACGGATGCGATCAACAACCTCCAAGCAGCAAACGTATTTGGGACAAACAAAGGCTGATGTGCCCCAGCTACGTCCCACCTCACCCAGGACTCCGGGTTTGACGTTATTTGAAACGAGTCGCTACGTCACACCTCCCGCTCCTGTCTGAAATGATTTTTACTTGGCACGGAACAGCAGTGCCAGCACCCGGCTCACCGAGCTCCAGAGACACGGACACGGCTGCTAAAAATAAGGCCACAAACGAGATGCAAAGACCGTTCTGTGCAACGACCACCAGCGCTCAGTGTTGCTGCTGGCGTTCAGAGGGACATTACAGGCCACAGGGAAGGAGCGATCGCTTTCTCCTCTTTCCACAGGCAACGCTCGCGCTCTCGCTCCACACCCACCCGCACACTCAGAGTAGTTACGCGCTCTCGCGCCGTTTACAACAAGCTCTCGTTAAAAACCTGTCAGACTCAATACGAACCACTGAGGGATGGACGGGGATCGGAGAGTCTCTTCACAAATTGTCGTAGTCGTCATCATCTTCATGCTTCCTTTTCAAGGCGTTGGAGTCATTGGATGTGTTCTGTGATGACACCATATTTGTAGTAATGAGAATGTTCTTTGGTCCGATTAACGAAGGATTAATTAGAACATTCTGAACTGTCGGAGTAGTTGGTGTGGCTGTGAAAAAAAGAGGTCAGTGAATGAAAAGCTGGGCAGCTGATTTTCCCACACTGAAGCAGAACTTCCAACCTACTAAAGCAGCGTGCTACTAGAACATCCTGGGCTGAAAACCCTGGAATAGCCGTGGGAGCACAGCAGGGAAGACAGGAAAATCCTAGCGGGGCGAGCACAGAAGAGCGAGAGCGCACCAAGGTGGCACCCAGGGTGTGAGGGATGTCTGCCTGAGGCGCTGTACATTCAGGTTGACACCACTGGGCCTGCTTAATTACTGTTTAACAGGAATTAAACCTGGAAGTTACCGGAATGATCAGAGAGAGGACTGCCTGCCTTACAGCAGGAGACACAAAAGATGACCAATATCACCTAAACTGAAGAGGTGAAGTAATTTCCCACATTATTACTATAAATTAATTTCCCTTCTGCTAAAAAGAACACCCCAAAGTGCTTTTGATCCAAGAATCTGAGTTTTTACAGCCTGTGTTTTACCTGACTTGACTGCTGCCTGAGAAGACGGGATCTGCACGGTGAACCTCTGACCGGTCAGCGACACCGGAGTGCCAACTTTTGTTGAGACGGATACTGCCTGTGCTGAGGGCGTACCTGAAATGTCAAACAACTCAGTCAAAAGCTAAGTACGAAAAAAAACACACTTGCACTTGCAAATTTGCCTTTGAAGTAGAACCTATTGATTTCCAAGTAGTAAGAATAAACAGGAACATACTGGTACCGGATATACAGGAGTCAGATTTTCAGGCAGAACTGCACACATACTCAAGACCTACAAAATTCTGGGCTACCAACACACATGAGTGTGTAAGTGCACATAAATTTCATGAACCTTTTCAACGTGGATTTTGTTCAGTGCTATCTGTAGTTCAGCGCAGTGCTGACAGGGAGGAAAAACCCCTCCAACTTACGTGAGTTTCTTGAATAACCTCTTCACATCTAGAAGTTATCACTGACACAGGAATAAACACACAGAATGTTGGTAAGTACCAAAGATTACTGAAATCTTTGTGAAATGAATTTGATTTTTCTGATGCTGACACAGGCCGCTACGTCCAGGCGGCACCCAACACTTCCCCAGTGGCTGAAGCATGCTTTAAATTACTCCTCAGTAGTTTTCTCCTTCATAAAATCAACATGGGAAACCCCAACCAAGCTGTTTCCTACCTAAAGTAGGAGTGCTGGGCCTGCTGCTCACAGCACCAACACTCAGGCGAGGGACCGTTATTCTTCCTGCAGAGGAAGAGACCTGGGGAGAGGGAACATTCAGTTTAGCATCCCATTAGACACAGTTTTTAACAGGAAAAAAAAGACATTATTCTTCCTACAAAACTACAGAGAGCCTATTTCATAGAATCATAGAATCACAGAATGGTTGGGGTTGGAAGGGGCTTTAAAGACCATCCAGTTCCAACGCCCCGGAGATAGGCAGGGACACCTTCCACTAGACCAGGTTGCTCAAAGCCTCATCCAGCCTGGTCTTGGACACTTCCAGGGATGGGGCATCCACAGCTTCTCTGGGCAGCCTGTGCCAGTGCCTCCCCACCCTCTCCAGGAAGAACTTCTTCCTGATATCTAACCTAAACCTCCCCAGTTTCAATTTAAAGCCATTACCCCTTGTCCTGTCACTACAGGCCCTTGTAGAAAGTCCCCCCCAGCTTCCTTGTAGCCCCTTCAGGCACTGGAAGGTGCTATAAGGTCTCTCTGGAGCCTTCTCTTCTCCAGGCTGAACAAGCCCAACTCTCTCAGCCTGTCCCCATAGCAGAGGTGCTCCAACCCCCTGATCATCCTCGTGACCCTCCCCAGTACTCGCTCCAGCTGGTCTATTTCTCAGCATCTACACCATTCGTGTGCCAGCACAGGAGTTCTCAAACTCTTCACGGAGTGAACGTCACCGGTGTGAGCTGGAGAGCTCTGGGACGCAACACAACGCTGAGGCTGCGCTGGCAAACAGCACTCAGGTTAATGGGGCTAGTTTCTACCAGAAAGAATAACTAGAACATCTTAATCACCAATCATTATTCCACTCTACGCCTAGCACCAGGGCATGTTCCATGTCAATACATGGAACTTCAAGTTCAACTTTTAATATTCTTTCTTTAAAATGAGGGAAATAAATGTGAAAATCCACACACCGAGACATCCAGTATTTTCCAGCAAGCAAAGTAAATCTTTTCCCTTTAAAGCAGAAATAACTGAGGTACAACTACAAAACATTTTTATATCGAGACTAAAGCATCACTCTTGCATTTTACAATCTGATATTCAACTCGACAATTTTGCTTTAATGCTGAAAAATTCTCAGCTGTGGTTTTTAATACACTTTGCATTTAAAACCAACCCTAAGAATACCTTCAAATTCCTAACGGTCACTGACCCTAGTTGAAAACATCACTGTGATCCACACCGGCCAGCATTTGCCCACAGGCAGCCTTCAGAAGTGTGAAAAACTCTTAATTCCAACGCGACTCCTGACAAACAACGTGGGCAGTAGGTGAATCCTTACCTACACAAAGTCCTCACCTTCTTCTGTAGGGACTTCAGTCGGTAGTTGGGAGCTGTCAAGCAGTATCGGTCAGGGGGAAGCCTGGGTCCAGAATAAGGCTTTATCAAGGGCAACGGCGTCTGGTTCTTCTGCCTTGCGATATCTAACAGGAACTGGAGAGACAGCGTTACACTCCCACCTGCGCTCTTACTCTCCTCCGCAGTTACCAGCGCAGGGTTTCACTCACGTCTCTTGGCGGCGGGGATGTAAAGGACTGGTCCGTTCGACACTGGATTGCCAACCTCACGTCATCCGCATCCACGCTGGATTTCTTTGCGTGACTGGAGTAAATTTTTGCATCTTCTAGTATAGTAGTCACATACCCTTTGACAAACAGAATTCCTCGTTATGGAAGGAATCTTCCCCCTCCCGATCCCACCTGGATATAACTGAACACACCGCTTCCTCCAGGGAGATTTTTAAAGACTGACAGAGGAAGCCCCCAGGAAACAGGGCTGAAGACAGCGTTTCCCTTCTCCGCTCGGCCTTGCCCTCCCCAGGGGCCGCTGTTCGTGCGGCCCTGCCAGA
>NW_010269660.1:0-6300 GCF_000690775.1 Eurypyga helias
CTGGGCAGCATCGACGCTGCCCGCGCAGCCCGTGCGCTCTGCCCCGCGTCCTGCCCGTCGTTCAAAGCGCCGTCTGCCCTTACAGCCCCGGAGCCCCCAGACGTGGGTGCCCCCCGTCTTCAGGAGCTGCTCGCCATGACGCCAAGCAGGGCAGTCTTTCCCCATCCTCGAGTGAAACCCATCCCAACGCCATCGCCCTCTGCTAAGAGCTCCGTGCCGCCCAGCAAACTTTACTTTTTCCTCCAAAAAAAAAAAGAAAACGGCGCTTTTCTTCCCCTGGAAAATGTACAGCATTAGCTATGAACATGATTACATCTCATGCATACCTGGTGTTTTTCTCCTTGGCGAAGCACTGCCAAAACCTGTTAGTATTAATAAAACAATCTGAACTCATGGATTCCCCTGCCCCAGCCCATGAAACCCTCTTTCCCAAGAGCTCCACAAAGCTAGAAATCGGTGGAGAGTCAAAGGCTGATTTTGTTCTTGTTGCCCAGACCAAAGATAGCTTCAAAGATATTGCAAAACACAAATTTATTTTTCTTAATATCTTTCATGTAGATTTCATTCCAAAAAGCTGTACAGTCGGATAATGTAATTACGGAGCTAAAGAAAAACAAAGGAGCAGGGGAATTGGTGGAGACGTTGGGCAAGGCAAGATGTTTTCCGAATGAGCCTAGCAGGGATGTGGGAAGTCAAGAGGCAGAAGTCACTCGTGAGGCTTTTTCACCCCCAGCATCAGCATGAGGAGGAGCCAGAAGGAATCCCCCATGGACCAAAATAAAGCAAAATAGGGTGTTTAACAAATAATGTAGTTTGAGGTAGGTTTGAGGAAAAATGCCATTTTGACGTGGAATGCTCACTGCCCTCCTTCCTGAAGTCAAAGCCTGGAGAGAAAAGATCCCTGCCCCTCTGTGTACCGCGTGCTAACGGCCCATTTCCATCCCTCACTGCAGGCTTTTAAGTGTTTTCAGCACTGGAGAATCCACCACAGCTCATGGTGACTTGGCCAACCATTGCTCACCTCCACTGCTGAAAGACGAAACCGTCGCTCACGTCTAACCTCACCCTCCTTTGCTCCCATTTGGTACGTTTGTAACGTGGAAGAGCCTCCTGCCACCCCACTCCCATGAGCCATGTAGGTAAATCATCCCTTTGCCTTCTTTTGGGGTCTTTCTTCCTTCCGGAAGGGCAGTGTTTGCCCTCTCCAGGCTTCCTCAGCGCAAACCTTCTGCCATTTCCGCTGGTCATGGACACAGAACAAACGCAGACACCGAGCAGCAAACTGCCACGCACACCAACCAGGTCTTTTTCATTTGCATTCTTTTATGGCCTGGCAGTCAGCTTGGGCTGCCCGGCTAACGCGGCCGTCGCGCTGGGTGGTGGGGCTGGGGCCCCGTGGGAGACAGTTGCCGCTTCTTGGTCAGATCTCGGAGTTTGAAGCCTTCCTCCCGAAGGATTTGACTGCTGGTTGGTCTTGGCTTTGTGAAGCCGTCCCTCCAAAACCAGTGTGTTTCTAGTGCTGTGCGTGGATGTCTTGCTGTTCGCACATACCAAGTGGCATCAAGTGGGGATCCCTTCTGCCTGAAGAGCAGCCGCTCTCCTCTGCCAGGGTGAGGTCCAATGCAGAATTTCTACAAGTCAAGACATTTTGAGTTAGAAAATGCCTATTAATTAGGTCTGAGGAATTCCAAGGATGTTTTAATCCTGTCAAGATGATACATCTGTCGTGTCACTCAGGCTGAAGTCCCTCATCATGAGGTGGCTTTTTCTCCTGCATGTTAGGGACACACATTTTGGCCATGCCCATCTGCCACTCCAGAAGCATTCAGTGGGCTCTTCTGTCCTGACTGGTGCCAAGGTTTTCGTTTATCTCTCAAAACTTCCCCCATCAATGACCAGAACCTGAAAACCCACATCCTTCCTTTTTTAGTGCCGTCAGACCTTCATTGGGTGACAACTTGTGATGGGCCCATCCTACCCAGGAGGTCTCCCCACCGCATTTCAAAAGTGACTTTCCAGTAAAGAACAATCTCTTTTCTTATTCAAGTTCTGGGTGGCTGCAGGTGGAGGGCACAGTTGTGCTCACACCTCTGCAGGATTCCCAGCCTGGAAGCCTTGAATTCCTCCTGGGACCTCAGCATCGGCACGGCACTGGGTTTGTCATAGGTCACTTGGTGGCTTCTTTCTGCTTTCCTGACTGTAAAATGGGGCAGAAGCAATGCTTCCCCATTCCCAGGGAAGCTCTGTAGCCACTGCAGACTGGGAATGCCATCCTGGTAGGAACCCCCCTCGCATGTGCTGGAGGCGGTAGGGTCCCAGCTGCAATAATCTGATGTGATAATGTCATTAAAGATTGTCATAATACACATACGTAAGAGGGCTGATTCTGCAAGCTTGGTAATCTTTGGCGTGTATTACCCCACCGTGTTTCTAAGGCAGGCAGCTCCAACAGCTTCTATTCTGCATGAGCACGGCAGCCCCGCACCATCTATCACGAGGTGATGGAGCGCGCTGGGAGTCCGCGTGCTGCAGCGTGGACTTCTGCTTAAAGCTGTTGTGTTAAGGGTGTTGGTAACAGGAGGAAAATGTTGGGTGAACCAGTCAGGGGCAGATGCCACTTAGGCCCCCTGGAAAGGGTATTATGGTGCACAACTAACTCAATTTTGCGAAAGTGCAGCTGAGGGTAAAGCCACGGCACGCTGGAGGCGAAGCCTGGCGTGGTGATGAAGATCTGCATAAGGCACTTGTGCTGCTTGCAAGGAGCCTTTGTGGGGTATGTGCTCCATAGTCAGGAGGTGGAAATTATTGATAGCAGCCTGCTCAAGTAAGTCCACAGCTCACGATCCCCTTAATCCCACCACTTGCTCATCTGCACCAAGGGTTTTCCTGACAGGACTCGGGGGACCCCTCTGTTTCAGTGCCCGTTCTGAAGTTTGAACTCTGCGTCCGAACCACTCCAGCCCCGTGATGAGGCAAAACGCTGAACGCTTCTCATGCGCTGCCATAAATAAGGCAGAGTCGGCAAACCACAATCAGGAAATGGCAAAAGGACTATTTATAATCACCGCTATCAGCAAAGATATTTGTGAGACCAGAAAAAGAAATCCCCACTTCACACTTCCTGACCCCAGCACCGTCTGTTTGCTTCAGTCTGAGGCTTTAAGGATCATCTGAAATACTTGCCAAAGGTTATATAAAAGGAAGTGTTGGATTGTACTTGTCCTTGTCGGCACTGAACTGCTCCTTCCTTTTCTCACTGCGATCCTTTTCGTCCCCTCCTTTGCCGGGACCGTGTGCTCTGAGCGCTCGCTGTCAGTGCCTCCTAAGGAGTCTGCAATGATCTTCTGTCCAGCACAGACTGATGCTCCCTGCAGTGGGTTGATACCAGTAACGCTCTGAACAAACGGCAGTGTGGAACAGGAGCCCCAAAACCATATGGGTTTATGTCCAGTACTTTTCCCTGTAGGATAATTAACGAGTTCTTCATTTGCATCAAAGCCTCTTCAGAAATGGCAGCGACTGTGTCGTTAGGATCAGCTCTGCTCGGGTGATGACTATAAACCCCTGTCCTGGGGAAATTCCGGTGAAAGCCATAGCCTCAGACTGTGGAGCTGATGGCGTGATTTCGGATGCGCGCGGTGCTTTGCTCCCCCTGTTCTAAGTGGTTTTGTGAAGAGGCTGAAGCTGTGCACGTCTCAGGACACAACTGAATTTCAGGAGTAAACACAAGGGTGTGGGAGCATTTATAAGCATGTGAGCGCGTATTTTACCTATATAAAAAAATCCTTTGGTGTTAAAAGCATTAAGATAGTATAAACACGACACTCTCCAGAACAAACTGCAAAGCAATAAAATCCCAAGCCGTGGGGCACCTCTTACCCACTCCTTAATGATTGTACAACACATTTCTGCTGACGATGAGAGGTTTATTGCTACAACGAAGAGCTTCCTTCTGCCTCTGACAAATGACGCAACAGCCACCTCCCAGCATGGGAATCTGCCCTGCCTTTATCTGGAGGTGCAACAGCACCAGCTCCCCACTTGTGGGTCCCCCAACTGGGGTGGCAGCCAAAAGTGCTTGTCACTTTATGGGGGAAGGATGCTTGGAGCCCATCTGCCCTTCCAGGGGCTGCACAGGAGGCAGCGTTTGGGTCCTAGGGCTGTGGGCAGAGCTTGAGCAACTCTGCCTCGTCCGGGAAATACATGCGAGGCTGAAGGAGAATGTCCCGTTGAGCGGAGGGGCGCAGGCAGCCTGGTTGATAAGCCCGGGGGATGTTTGGGGTTGGCATGTGCACACCGACTGCACAGGTGACAGGGGTGTGTGCTTGGGGTGCCACTCAGGATCTGCATTATGCCAAAGATTGTATTTGGCAGGAAAAAGGTGTCCAAGAAATTTCAGACACTGAAGCAAAGAACCTTAATAAATGGGATTTAAATAATAGATTTAGCTGAAAATCCCCAGAAGACAGATTTTTTATCCACACATCAGGTGCTGTAAGCTTAGAAAAAGATAACAAAACGTTCCTCACACAGAAAAGGTTGAGTTTCTGCTTTAATTGAAAATTCGTATGTGGTATTGATATTCCTAGAGAGATGTTATGTTAAGAAGGAGTTTATACTGAGAGATGTATCATCACTATTTTGGGGTAAATTAGATTAAAGTGATTTGCAGTTATCCCATGCTAAGTAGTATAAATGGAAGAAATTGAAAGTTAAAGTTGTACTTAAAGGAAGTGCACACAGTTCACTGAGGAAATCCTAACTCTGCTCTGCCATAACACGCAACCAACGACTGAGCATTAGCAAGGAATTGTAGCTTTCTGGGCCCATAATCACATTCCTCTGTCTTTTCTTTATAGTGTCATGGCAGAGCAGAATTAAGAATATTTGCATGCCTTAAACTGAGTCTTTCTGATTTAATTGTGTAATTATGGAAATCACTATTTAGGGATCCGTAGTTATGGCTATGTTGAATTTTCTACTTCAGGCAGGCACACAATCTCTTTGTTGAAGAGTATTCCCTGCAAAATCCCAGCATCTACTTTTTGAATATCGAATACATGTCCTGGCTATGTATTTGCAAATTCATTAATTGACTTATCAGTTAAAACTAATTAAAAATTGGTCCTTTAACAAATCTAATGCATTGTGTCAGACCTGTCTTTTTTCCTGAAGATCCTATTAACAGAATAATGCAGACCCTGCAACCTTTGTGTGTAATTAATACTCACTGAAATCTTATATATAAAATTCACTTGGAGAATTTATTTCACAGTGAATGGTCTCTTACGAGATTAAACTTCATAATGGGAAGTTTATTAAGTGAGGTTGGCTTGCAAGGTTTGCCTTCAGTTTCCCATATGGATTTGCCTCCCTTCCAGCTCCCCTGGTTCCTGATCGCAGGGTCGCAAGTGCTTGTTGGGCACCCGTGCTGCTCTGCTGGAGTGAAGCTTCATGGAGCAGCGAGCTCTGGGGGCTGGGGACTGCTCTGGAGCAACGCAGAGCAGCCAGACACACGGAAGAGTCGGGCCATAAGCGTTCATTTGAATAACGAACATAAGCTGGGTTTTAAGGTCATTAGAACACCTCTAGTGCATTGCATGTGGGCCATGGGACGGGAGGTTGAAAAAGTGAAATATTTCCTAACTTTTTTTTTACCATCACAAATGAAGTATACTGAATACATGACTGAACGGGTGTAATTAATTTTATTAGCACTCATCTGGGGTGCTCCAAACCATCCACTCACGGCTTCACCGCGCGTGAGTAATGTGTCCATCCCAGATGCACGCCAGTAAAACCCTTTGTGCCACATCCCTGCAGACAGCATCACCTCTGACAACAGCCCGTAAACTTCCATGGGCTTATTCAGACAAAGAACCTGACCAAAACATAACGTACTGTCATTTATAATCCTGCTGCAGCTGCTCACCCACCTTGAGTAAGTCTGGGCTGTGCCCAAACCAGTTGTGCAATTGGCAGAAAATTGCGGATCCTCCCCGAATGGCACTCAGTAAAACTTGGGATTTCTTTAATGCTAATAATCACTAACATTACCCAGCTACACCTCAGAGATGACCTGAGAAAAATGAAGGGTAAAATCGAATAAATCGCAGAAAGGCACATGTAAAATGCATTTTAAAAATGAAGCAGCAGCACGTAGCTCTCCTTGACTCAACTGTGCTGGCTTCCCCCACAACATTGGCTTCGATAAACAGAGCCCAATTCCTTCCCCAGCACACGTGCTCTAGCAATACATGGAAATTAGGGGTTTTCACCCATCCCCGTGAAGCCCATCCT
>NW_010269660.1:6319-7240 GCF_000690775.1 Eurypyga helias
ACCCTCTGGTTCCTCCGCCAAGCCGCGAGCCCCTTGCCGCCAGCCCCTCTCCTGGACTCGGCGCTCACCCTCCCGCGCTGCTGAGCCCGGGCTTGTAAATTAACAAATTAGAAATACAACATTAAATAATGGCAAATGCATACTAACAAACAAACAAACAAATATTTCCAGTGCTTTATTAATAGAATTTTGACAGCTTCATTAGGTTGGTGAAATTTCAAGATACTTAATGAAATAATGCTTCATCCCTTGGCTTGTGATATAAATTCTAATGAAATGCACAAATCCAATTCATCACCAACAAACTGTGATGCTCTGCTCAGAAGGCACCATCACACTGCCAAGGTTTTTATTTCCCTGACATTACGATCTTAACAATTTTATTTTAACAGTTAGAATGGTAGTGCCTAATAAGTTAAACAGCAGAATAAAAGATCTCTCTAGAAGGAAAAAAGTATATGTTTAGGTGGAAGAGACTTCAGAACAGATTATGGGTTGTTTTATATTCTAAATATGACACATTAATATCTACTCATTTAATACTATAATTTTTTTAAAGTTCCTTTCACTGAAAGATGATCTTTATTTCTCTGAAAATTGCCTAGTGGAATCCCCACTTGTGCAAATGATAAGTGACTGCTGCACACCAAGAGCTAAATGCTCCAGAGCTCAATGGAACTGCCCTTAAATGAACAAAGTAAATGGAAAAAAATTAAGCAGAATTAATATTATTAAAGGTAATAATATAAATTATTAGTAGTATTCTATTAAGGTCAGATTAATCCCACTACAATTCAGTTGGAATAATACATGCTATTTATGCAATCACAGATGTTTTAACATTTAAATTACCTTTTTGGCATTCTGGAAACCTGTATTTTACATTCCAGAGCAAGGCAAACACTTCCCCGTGCCAAGACC
>NW_010269661.1:0-309 GCF_000690775.1 Eurypyga helias
GGGGGAAAAAAAAAAACAACCAACACACAAAAAAGCACGTCGAGACCTCAGCAGGGCAAAGAATTTGCAAACCTGGATTTTTGCAAGCCCAGAGCCTCCCTGCGATGCCCCTGTAGCCAGGCGGTGGGAGCCATCGGGAGGGGATGCTGCAGGGGCTGGAATAAAGCCTCGGTTCTCGAGAGTGGCTGCAGGTGGTGCCTCTTTGGCTCTGTGTCCCTTCGGCGTTGCTGGGGCAGGGCGCTTGGCAGGGGGACATGGGGAGGGGGCTGGGGGGACGATGTCTGGGTGGCACTTAGGGATACTGGGTAC
>NW_010269661.1:349-590 GCF_000690775.1 Eurypyga helias
CTATGCAATACATCCCAGGGCCAAACCTGGTCCCTGCGTGTGGCTGGGGGGTCCTTGCAGTCCCTGTGCTTATCCCAGGTTGGGGCTGACTGGCTGATGGGGTAGGGGGCATGGGGCTCTCCCTGGGGATGCGGTACTCCTCAGTGCCCTGGGGCAGGACACAGGGAACCCATGGCTCTTTCCACAGAGCTAATTTTACGCTGGCAGAAATAGCTGGAGCTGCCGGCGCTGCTGCTGTGCT
>NW_010269662.1:0-289 GCF_000690775.1 Eurypyga helias
AGACCCAGAGAGCCCGAGATCTGCAGCTCGAGAGTGATCGCAGGCCAAGGGTCGCAGGCCAAGGGCCGGAGCTCGAGCGCTGTTGCAGCAGATTACGAGCTAACCCTATCAGTGATAGCATGACCAGGAAAACTAAACAAACTCACCAACTCCCTCATGAACGAGCCAGCACAAGATTTAGCAAAGCAGCTAACACAGGAGTCAGGGAGCGGGTTAGCAAGTGTACGGGAGTGAACGAGAGAAGATAAGGGAGAGAATAATGGCTCCCCGCCCCCCCCCCCCCCCCCGC
>NW_010269662.1:309-4233 GCF_000690775.1 Eurypyga helias
TACTATGGGATGAAATACTCCCTTGGTCAGTTTGGGTCAGGTGCCTGAACTGTGTGTCCCCTACACTGCCTGTAGCGAGACCGTGAGAGCTGGGAACGCAGCTGCAGTGTCAGAAGCGGAGAAAGACCTTGAATTCAGTGCAGGCATTCCCCAGCGCCAGCTAAGAACTTATCAGTGCTGCTCCCTGCATCCAGGAACAGCTTCCTAGCAGCCACGGTAAAGGGAGTTAACTCTTTCCTGACAGAACCCGGCACACCAGGCAAGTTTGTAGTAACAAGGCAAGTCCAAGGCCAAGCCAGAAAGATGAGTCAACAAACTGTGTTGAGGTCTGGTGATGAAACCCAGGGTCAGTCACAGTGCAGTGACCGCTGGGCAAGTCTATCCTTGCTAACCAGGCCAGGTCCAAGGTCAAGCCATGAAGACAGGCTGCAGCCCAGACTGAGTCAATGGGGTATGGCTGTGATGGAGATGCAGGCAAGTACAGCACCGCTCAGACAGGGACTGAAGGCTCAGGGGAGGCTGGTCAGAGCTGTCAAGACCAATTAGCACACTCAGCTCTGACACAGGTACAACAGATTGTACCTGTGTCATTCCTTTTTTTTTTTTTTTTGCACAAGAGAGAGTCACAGGATTTCATGATAAGTAAAAGCAAACCCCTTCCAGGTCAGAACTTCTCCATAACTTAATGTGCCGTGCCACTACAGTAACAAGAGCATGAAAGTAGGCAGAGCTCAGCTGTTTTTAGCACCATGTCTGTGCCTACTCACATGTTCCTCAACCAACTCATTGCCACAACACAGCAGATTGTAGAGCTACCTCCTCTCTGACTAGGTCCATGGCACACTTTTAAACAGAGACTTCCCTTGAATCCCTTCGGTGCCTTCCCTCTCTTTAACACACCGACTTTCTTTGCCTTGTTTTTATGATGCTACTATTAATCTCTCCTTTCTCTCCTTATTCGCTGCTGTCTCTGCCAATCATTAATTGCCTTGAGGCACTTCGCTAAAAATAAAGCTTTTATTTTATCTGATTTTAACTATTTTTAGTTAAACAACATTGTATGTATCCATTAGGAATTGTGTTTTAGAATGGAGTAAACAGTCATCACATATAGAGTTTCTGTAACTTTGTGAAGCCTTCATTCCCTGTGTCTTTGCCTGACTTTATCATCATTTCCTGATGGAAACATTAAATGTTTGGAACATTAGATAAATTACACTAACAAAGCACCAAAAGATTTTAGCCGTTTCAAAGGAAGGATCTGTAACATAAAGAAAGTGACACTTTTGGTGTTATTGTCACTTTGAAGAGAGCCTATAGTGTTAGTTGTCGTATTCTAACATGGAAATTTACTTGCATTTAAGCTGCAACTTCAGATATTTTATAACATTAAGTAATTCAAAATGATAAAAGAGTCACTTGATATATTATGGGGATAAAGATGTATCATAATTACAGAAGCCCTAATGCAAGCAGAGTAGAAAATAAAAATAACAAACATTGTAATTAAAGAAAACTAACTCTAGGAATGAAAGAAGAATTGAATGAAAAAAAAGGTTAAAAGTGCATTGCTGCTCAGTGGCACATGAGCCAGATATCCCACTGCTCAGATAAATAGCACATATAAGAAGACAAGAACGGACTTCATATCCTTTTTCCTATAGCCCACCATGTACAAGATATAGATATTATACAACTGTGAAAACACTATGGTTTTTTTTCTGTATATTTCCACTTTGAGAGCCATCCCTGTGTGACCTAATCAGATACTCCTCTTTACCTAAAGGAGGAGGCCCATGGATTTTTAAACAGTGTTAGTTAGATTACAGGCTAAGAGAAGCTGTGATAGAGGAGCGTGTGCCACTTGCAGAGGCCTGTTCATTAAAGAGGCTCTGCTTTAACAGGATTTGCAAGAGGAAGAACAGAACATCTGTGTCAAACTGCTTGTATGACATAGGGTCCCCTAACAGTTCCTTCCATAAAGAAATTCTTTTTAACCATTGTTAACTGAGTTCTGATTTCCAGCTCTCTGTAAAGAATTTTTTTTCAGGGGTCACAGTACCACAGCTGAACTCTGGGTGCTATAACTGACTCAAGCTGCAGTTTCCACATGACTGCCTCTTTGCTGCCTTTTTGTCTACTTTCTCTACTCAGAGTTGTATTAATTCTTAAAACAAGGGCCTATCTTCTACAGATGCCGTTTGGTACACTAGAGTGCAATGCAAAAGAATGAAGAAGTGAAGCTCTCATCCACATCACTTGCCAATCAAGGATTCATACGCTACTAATTTGTTTTAGTATCGCAGGAGGAAATTGTTTTGCCTTAACTTCACCTTGACAAGAGCAGGTTTATAAAGTTCAGTTTCGTTTTCTGGATGAGGACAAGTTTCATTTTCATTTCTTTCTGACTGTGGCAGCAGTTTCGCTTCTGCAGTTAGTTAGACAGTGTATAAAAAGACTGGCTGACCCTCGTGATTCTTCAGTGGATTCCACACCATCAGAAAGAGAAATGTCTAACCGAAACGTCCGCAAAGCTGGGTTCACTTCCTCTGGGATCAAAGGAGGATCGCATGCTTCATCGATGATGTCCCGTGAAGCAAAGACATCTGGGGGAGGGGTGCATTCTGGAGGCCCTACTGCTACTCTCCAAAAACTGGGTATGAGCAATTTTGTGCATGTGTGTGTGATTTTGGGGTTTAGTGCATAGGGCCAAACAATTTTTTTACTCAAAAATAAGCTTGCCAAATAATCTCTTCTACATTCCTCTCTTGCACTGAAGACCAAAGATTCCTATATCTAACTGCATGTTTTGAATATGATGCTATTAAGAGTGTTTGCTGTGTACGTACATAGGCATAAATGTACACGTACACATGTGGCATTAATGAGATTCAGAACAGGGTTTATTTGAAGTTTGTGCTACTTCTCCATTCTGCTAGAAATCATCAATAATATGGAAAGTCATGGTAGCAATAAGCAATGATACACTTATGCAAGAAAATTATCTATGTACTTACGTTTCATATACATTATCAGATTTCCCTTGCTCTTTACCCACACACATTCATACAGGGAGAACCCATAAAACCTTATGCAAATGCTGTAGTAGAGGGAAATTAGCTGCAGTCCAAGAGCTAAATTTGCGAAGGGAATGTATACACATCCTTGACAGCACCTACCTAAGTACTAAAATTAGGCATAGCTGGCTTTCACATGATCTAACCCTGCAGGTGCTTGCTTTTCTGTTGCATGCACACAGCAAACCCTGACCTGACAACTCTAAGCAGCTTGTCACTTGTTTAACTCCAGATCCTGTGGGATTCGTGCACAAAGTATTCTCTTTGCCAGTCCTGCCCGTGTGACCTGATTGAGCAGGCGTCCTCTAAGCAAGAGTAACTCCACAGAAGAGATGCTCCATGTGATCCTGCTTTACCCAGCAGCACAGTAGTTAGCTGAATGACCTTGGATAAAGGCTTCAAAACCCTTTCTGCCTTTGTGGTCTTAGTGCCACATCTCCCACCAATATTATTCATAGCGTGAGGCTCTCTAGACAGTGAGGGAATAAGTGACCTAAGGGTCATTTGGAGAGATACTGCATGTGACTCCTGTGAGGTATTTTTTAATTTTTACTCTGTATGATTTGGTCAGTGAGTTTAGATTACTGAACACAGTGTTTATTGAATATTCAATAGATAAGAGCTTAAGGGATGGCAGCAGCAGAGGGACAGAATGTGGGAGGGAGTTAGGAGAGCAGGAGGACCAAGAGAGAGAAGAGCGAGGAGAGCTGCTCTCAGGCATCATGCTGCATTAGCAGCAGAAAAACCTGGTACACAGGAGATGCCAGTTATTTATTCTAATGATACACTGGAGCAGAGCCAGCTGCACAATCTTGCCTTCTGTTACAGGTAAGGGTGGTTCAGCAGT
>NW_010269662.1:4264-11553 GCF_000690775.1 Eurypyga helias
CCAGTGTGCTGAAGTGCAAACTCTTCAGTGGTGTTGCCCAATAGAGAGCATGAATTTGCAGTTTCTAAAATAAAAGACTGAAGACTTGTATCCGTCCGTGTGCTGAGAGTCTCCAGAAGAAAGAGAAGCAAAGTAAACATCTAACAACAGCTAGTTTTATTCAGTGTAATGTCTGTATCAACTATGGACTTCTATGAAAACCATTGTTCTGGTGAAGAAAGATCTGCATGACTCAAGGGAACCTTAGCCATGCCTAGAGGAGATGCTCCAAAAGAGCTTTTATCCATGTGCAAAACGCTAGCTCTGTAACGTTGCCAAGACAGGTGTGAGCTCTGGCTCCCTGCAGCAGGAGAGTTTGCCACACATTCTTTGCCTGATTGAGAGCTAAAAGGGCCTGATTTCATTTCCGCAGGTGCTCGCTGAAATCTCTCGCTCTTCAAACACATCTTCTTAACCTTTGCATTCCGACTGTAACCCTTCCTCCCCCCCCAGAACGAACATGCTCTACGGAGCGGCTGATTCTGCAGCAGGGCATGAGTATTGTTCAGTATCACTTTACAGAAGATGTTATAACAAGCTCATCACCAAAATATTTGAGCATCCTTCAGAAATGCTTTAAGCATTATCACTAACATTTGTCGTTGCTAATGCTTTGCTCCTCTACCAGGAGAAGAAGAGTTTGCAATGGAATATTTTGCTTGGGCCTTATTTATACTGAGGTGGAGATATACTTATAAATTGGCCACTGGCTACCACAGCTTGCTGTGTTTGAATTTTACAGGTACCTATGCATAGGTTTATGCTATGGAACGTGAAGTGAAAGGAGCATATCTGTCATGTGGAACAGTAAGTGGTGAGGTCTGCATCAATCCTAAATCCCTGTAGGAGTTTGTTCCACAGTCCTCAGGCAGCTCCTCAGAAATCTGCAATTTCATCAGAGACAAGCTGTGCTCAAACAGTTTTGGAGATCCAAATTTATCAAAAACGGTGTGTGCAAGAATCGTAGATTTTCTTTGTGTTCTGGGAACATCCACAAAACACGGTGAATGTCCTTTCCCCAAGGCAGCAGCTAAAAAGCAGTGTACTGATGGAACAAGTCAAGTAATCAGTAGTCTCTGTGCCTTTTGATACACCTTTGCTATCCTTGAATTTTTTTGAAACACAGTAGTTTTCAATTATCACATAAGGTTCATTCCTGCCAGTAATAACTCCTCTGTTATTCTAGGTGCCAAAGGTTCAACCCATTCCACAGGTTTTACCAGCAGCGGGATCACCTGTGGATCCCAGGCCTCCCGGATGATGTCCCAGGAGGCCAGATCTCATGGAGGTGGAACTCCCAGTGGCGGTACAACTTCCACTGTCCAGTCCATCTGTAAGTGAGAGTCCTCCTGAGAAAGTTGAACTGCCAGGTGACTTCTGGGAAGTCAGCAGTATTCCAGCTCAAGCGTACATTTACTAGATGAAGGGATGTAAACAAGAGAAGTGGCTGCATTGTACTTGAAGCAACATTTCTCCTGTTTGTTGCTTTATACTTGGTGGGAAGCTGAAGCTAAGGAATCAGTGGAAGTAACTATGCCACAAAATTGCAAAGATATGGGTGGATAGCAGAGGCAGGAATAGGAAACACATAGTGACAGGAAGAAGGCCAATAGCAATTTAGGTTATGCATTCATCAGCACCACAGTGGAGGTTCATTAATTTTTTTTCAAACACAGATTCAGGACCAAACCAAAAGCTTCACATTTGAACATACAGAATGGGTCAAGGGGGAGGAAACAGTGAAATGTGAGAATGGAGGTATCAGACTGACAGACAGGAATCGTTAGTCCATGTTTTGTGGCCTTTTAGAGCAGCTTAGCTTTCTTTCCGTTAAAGGAAATTCATTGGGTCAAAAGCAGGGGAATCTACCTGCACTTACCACCTCAAAACAGAGAACAGCATGAGTTTTTCTCATGCCAAGTCAGTGCAGCCCACACTTAGATAAATCAAAACAAGTTATGAGGAAGCCAAGTCTATACCTGAATGCATCTATATGGGTGCTAATTATGGTCGTGGGATCCTACAGGGCTTGGAAGAGAACTGGAGATGAGATTGAAGTTCTTAATTTCAAAAAGTTTTTTAAAGTGTAACACAGACCTTTGGTCTCTGACCTGGGGACACTGGTAACCAATGCTCAGATATTCTGTTTGTTTCCCTGTACTGCAACTTTCCTTTAAGTTGTTCTCACAAGTTTCTGCATGTTTGTCCTTAGCAATGGGTGGCAAAGGTGGAAGACGTTGAATTGAAGAAAACATCAGCCCAGAAGTAAGCTCTGCAAGCAGTTCACCCTTTCTTTACCAACAGAATCATTTGACAATTTCTCCCTTTCTTTGCTCTCTTTCACAGACATGAAAGGCAAAGGCTATATGATGCACAAATAAAGTTTACATTAAAATGATGGATTCTTGCATTAGATTAGTGGGGATGGGGATGAGGGGCAGTTTCTTCCTTGATTAAACATTCTCTGAAGTGCAGACACATACAAGCAGTAAATGGATAAATGGAAACTAAGGTACTTTGGCCTGCAAGGGTGTCTTACCAAAAGCCAGGGTTTAGGAACACTAGAGTCTCCAATTACAGGTAGCTTGCCTTGTTTATTTTACAAAAAGTGATCACAGTGCAAAAGTCACCCTGTTGTGAGAGAGAAGCATAGAAACACCTGATAAGGGGCATTCAGCGGTTCCCTTGGGATGTACTTCTAATGGGCTATCAGATTCAATTCTACTCAATTAAAAATACACATCAGCAAACAAGAACAGGTCCCAGGAAATTTCAAACCTCAGAGGTGCAATTCATACTTGTACCCCTCCGGTATTTCTAAGGTCTTTTTCACATCAATTTAATTTTAAGTCCCTGATTGCTTTTTGAGAGGTGTCAGTTTCATCACAACTGGACCAAAACTACTCCTGTTAGCATCTTACTATACCTGAGAAAAGATAAAGAGCCCATCTTCTCTGGTATAGGTCTCACTTTTGGGGCCTCTTGCTGTTCCTCACTCCTTTCCTTCACATGTACTCATAGAATGACGATTCCCCAGATACACATAGCATCGTCCATTACATATACAAATTCCTACACACATACTATCCCACATTTCCATCTTCCTCCTGTCTTTCTGGCTTCTCATCCTCACTCCCCTATCACCTCCCTCCTTTCGTATTTCTAACAAAACCACACAGTGCAGCTTCTCCTTCCCTTTCCCCAACCCAAGACAGGGGGAAAAATTCTCACACCTTCAGGCCAGAAAGTCAGAGGTGCTGAGCTCGTGGTGCTGCAGTCAGGGATTTTCTCCAATGGCTTCTGCCACCCAGCTTCATCATTTTCATCTCAGCTGCACCTCTTTACATCTGGGAGTCTTCTTTGTTGCAAGGTTGCGCTTAGTCCAATGGATCATTAAATACATACTTAATAATGATGTATTTTTGAGTTTCCCACTTCAGAGGTTCACCAACAAATATGCTTTCCTGAACTGGCACCTAGGCCTAAAAGTCCTGAAGATGGGACTAGAATCATCCTTTGAGGAGCTCAGTGCCTCCCAGTGCCACCACTGAGAACTGATGCGGCGTTTGGAAATCACACGCTGTCACATCAACAGGAACGAATGTTTTCTCTCTCCCCATTCTTTCTGTACAATTACAGATTTAGAGATTTCTTCACACAATAGTAGTATCTTACATTTACATGTTAGATTGCATAGTTAAGGGTCCTGAACTGTTTTGTTCCCTGCAAGGGAAATCTGGCAACATAATCACATGCGAACTTTTTTTAAGGTTGGACACATTTTAAATCAACTTGCGTGGTAGTTTACATGCTCATGTGCACGTGAAGCTTCCCTACTCATTGTCTGCATGCTGGTTAACTATTGCTTAATTATTACCACTGCCATAAATACCTAATTGTAATATGACTGTTGTATTCTGTAACAAATGAAGATGTGGAATGAAGAACATCATGTCCAGGTGAGATGAAAAAAAATTTAAGCTGTATGCAGTAAAAAAAATGGAAGCATTCAAGACTCACAGACAACAACGAGACTCAAGGGTCTGTGAAATCTGACTTAGAAATGTGGAGCATCCACTCTGAAACAGTATTTTAAGTGTAATTTTCAGCCTTTCTTCCAGCATGTCTCTATTCTCCTCCAGCACCTCTCCAGATCTCAGCCACCTCTCTGCAACGATGATTTTCACACATGCCCCAGTCACCATTAAGCACAAGGTGAAAGGTTTGGCCAGACACAAACAGTGGGATCTGGAAATTGGTGTCACTAACCCCTGCAGAGGGAAGGGAGGGTGAGGCTGCTGGTTTTATTCTGACAAAGTTTCTGTCTGGTTCTTCCGTTGTGGTTGTCCCTGCTTATAACAGGCCTGCCTTTCCCACTGTCCCCACCTAAATAGCCTCCAGTAAAGCAATCCTCTTTCCATCTCACTTTCAAACCTGCTCCATGGTCATCCTTGACCCCTTTTACGGCAGCAACCTCACAACTGCTCCAAGACCTCTGCAGGGTGCTGGTACTTTCCCCTCCCACCATGGGTCCCCCTCTACCAGAGCTGTTCTGGAGCACTTCGCTGCCTTGTGCTCTGCCCCGTGACCTCATGTCACCTCTCAAAAAGGCTGCAGCCGCTTTGTCAAACAGCTACTGGGGTACAGGCAGAGAAAGCTGGCTACGTGCCCAAGAGCATAGCCAGACTTTTCTAAGGCACTGAGCGTTCCTTGCTCGTGATGACTTCCTCCTGGTTCTGCCATCTCGCCACACAGGAGGGAGAAAGCATATGGTACCGGTGTAAGGCAGTGTGATTTTGACTGAACAGCATTTTATGTCTATTTACTGAAGATTAAAATATGTGGGCAAGTAAAAGGCAAAGGGGAAGCTGCATCCTGTCTTTATCAATTTTTACAGATCACCAGTGATTCTGCTTTTGCAGCTTTGTCCACCCAGCATAATAAAAATAAAAGCATTGAAACTCAGGATATTTGGCATAGCCTTGTGCAAAGATGGACTCTGCAGGTCGCTGGTCTTTAAGTCTGGGCTAGTACCTGGCACTAATTAAGCCATCCTACACTTTCCTCCCAAGGCCTAATACAGCAGCCTGCGTCTACCAAATTATAGTTGTGATCTGCCAGCAGATCTTTATTCCCTTCCATGACCTTAGCATGTGGTACAGCAAGAAGGTCTCTCCTAGCTTTTTTCCATTCAGAGATTCCCCCCATGTGCAAATGCCAAGGAACACTCTCAAAGAACAGCAAGGACCTAGATTCCCACAGGCAGGCATTCAAACACCTGTTTTAGCTATAATGATGTTAAATTGAGTTGTAACAATAAAACTAATGCAAGAATGACAAGAAATAGTAGAAAACATCAAGCACATACATAACTCATCGGACAGTTTTATATACTGAAGCTGTATTATCTGAGAAACTGTGTGTGACCACCTCAGGACAATTAAATGTGTTGTTTCTTCTATACCTGCAGAGGGGGAAGATTTAAAACTGGGTTCGAATTTCTTGACCTCAAGTGCTTTTGTCTTGTTAAAAAATGACTATCATTAGTGAGACCTGACAGAAGGTATTTATGCCTAAAAGAAGGAAAACCAATCGAAACCAAAGAAAGGATCACATATCATTTCTGTTTTCAGCACTTACAGGATTCTGGCATTGCTAGTTTGGATTATTTTTCCCATCTTTAGATCTTGTTGTGTTGAGAACTATCCTCGATAGCTTTGCTGAGGCAGGGAGCATCCCCAGCTGCATTTGAATTCACTTCACTGAGTCAGCTGTAATAGGAGTACGGGAGAACAAAGGCAAATGCTTCCTCCTGAAAGCCTTACTCGCAGCCCACTTAAGCAAATTCGTATGTACATTACTACAAATGAAGTATTTACATTTTTAACAGAATATAATTGAAAAGGTCAAATAACAACAAATATGGCAATCTAAATCCCTCACGTCTCTCAATCAATCTTTCCACAACAAATAGACAGAGAGAAAGAAAGGAAGAGAGGCAGCCCTGTGTGATTACCGGAGCAATAGCACTGAAGCAATACACTGCAGAGAGCACATAGCTCTCTCCACGGAAATCAATTTCTCCCATGGGATGGGGTCGATAGTTGTCTGACAGGACAGTATACAGGCAATTTAATAGCATTTTATCTAAATTAATCTATTCCTCCCCCCTCACTGGCCTCACAGTTCATAAGAAGGGTCTCTTAGTAAAATAGATTTATTTATTTATTATCATACAACAGGAAAGTATTCATCATTCTGAAGACGCTACCGTTGTCTATTAAAAACCATTTATCCCTGTTAGTTGCTTATTACCCGCAACCCTTTCCCAGCATTGTTACTCTAATTGGTTAACTCATGCACGCAGCCCATAAAATTCACTTTCAGTTACTCTGGAAACATCTTTCTCACCTCAAAACATCTTTAACTTTAGGTCACCATTTCAGGAAAAATAAATCCACAAAGCAGGCAAACTCAGTTGACTAGAAGGGGTCTTGGTATTGAAATGACATTTTTATGCAAGGAAAAGCTTATTTTTTGAGGAATGCATTATACACAGAGATTGGTTGTCCAGTGTATCTATTTTAATGGTACTTAATAAGTAATAAAGCTGAGCTGATCTTATTAGTGAATATCTGTGTGAAGGAAACGGTAATGAATGAGAACCCCTAATAAGCATAATTCCAAGGATGGATCTCTGGAGCTCTGGGAGTTTGGTATTGTGCCCCAAAGGCTCTTGTAAATCCAGCTGCAGTTCTTGCTCATCATTTAGAAGATTAGGGGCTGATAAGCGACAGTCAAGCCTTATTAGAACAGGCTAAGGCAACAGGAAACATTAATTGGGGAATTTAACGCACAAGGAGACAATAAATGCCTGCATTGTGGTTCAGGTGCTGTTTCCTCTGTTGATTTGTTCATGTCTTGCTTCTGAAATTGTCACAAATTCTAGGTGGAGAGACTGTAAGATAAAGTCTAAGTTTAAAAACCCCAGAATACTTTTATTTCCTATAGCTTCCCTTTACCTCTTGCATTACTAAGGGACTCAGCAGCAGCCCTGCCCTTGGAAGCCGAAAACTGAAGACTACTCCCTTGCCCAAGGAACTCCTCCAGGAAAACCAAGGAGAGACTGAAGGTATAGCAGCTACCTGCAGTGAAACGGCATCTCACCATGTAACTTGGGTCACGTTTTCATCCCGTCACGCACACATGGCAGGAGTGCTGTGACCCTGAGAGGAAGCCCAGTCTCTCTT
>NW_010269662.1:11577-22127 GCF_000690775.1 Eurypyga helias
AAAAGCCCTCTTACTTTTCTCCCTTCTGAAAGAGATGTAGAAACAGCTGCTGGACTGACCTTCCTCTAAAAGTAAGGGAGATGGGACGACACTCCTGATACGAGTGTTTCTTCTCTGCCTAATGCCAGAATTAATCCACTCATTGGTGGCTATTTGTGTTTAGAACACCAAAATCTCTCAGTTACATACCAGCTCCTCATCTGGATCCCATTCTAAGATTTCCTTCCCCGGGGTATCTTTCCCACAGCTAACAGGAGGGAAAAGAGGCTCTCTTCAGTGGAAGAAATTCAACATGAGGAGAGTCTCTCCTTTACTTAGCTGACCTAGGGACTCTTTCACTCTCATTTTCTAAAAAAAAAGTGAAAGCTTCAGGGTGATAATTCATGGACATTTTATTTTAATAATTTACATTTGCATCAATTTAAATATTAAAATGCACTTTGAAGGCATGCAAGCATCATTAACTTCAGATAAACATTGCACATGATGCTCTGTTTAACAGCCTCCAATCTCATTTTTTGTAGCTTTATTCCACTTTCAAGCGTGGCTTTTGAACCGTTCCTTTCAAAGGTTCCCAGTCACAGCCTCTCCTTTCCAGCCAGCAGCTTGGCACCCCTCCAGCTGCAAGCAAGGTTCCCCGTGTCTGTGGGACTGGCTGGAAGGGTCACTCTCATCACTTGCTGTGGCAGAACCCACTGTGAGCAGAGCACCTTTACGCTTCAAGCTTCTCCAGGACTGTCACGTTTGAAGTTGGGTGCCTCCGTCACACCTCCCTATATTTGAAGAAGGAGGTAGCCTCTCTGACTCCATACGATGTGGTGCTGCAGGGTGTGTGTTAGCAGATCCCTATTGTCACGGAAGCCTTGGTAGAAGAGGCAGGTTCCACCAACAGCCCGGCATCACACCCTCTCCACCACCACCTTCCCCAGCGCTCCAGCTGCACGAATTGCATCTCCCCCAAGGACTGACCAAATCACAGCAATCTGAGAGCGTCCACAAGACCAAAAATAGGAAACGTGCATACCTTGTCGGTGCAGAGCTTGTTTGTGGTTGCACTGAAGACTGTGCAGGATGGCAAGCGGTGGCCAGATTCTGCTGGGTGCAGTGCAAGGGTAAGTCAAGGCAGATCTCCCCATCCCAGAAGATCTGACAGTCTACCTGGAGCAAGACCAGCACATTCCTCTCAAACCAGCGGCACAGGTACCCAGTAGCTGGGTTTAGCGGGTTAACCTGTTTCCTCTCCCGAAAGGAAGGAGACCCCAGTGCTCTTTCTCTGTCTGGGCTTTCATTCTGCTGAAGTCCTGAGTGCTGTAACCATACTGAAAAACAACACTCTGCAGGCTGCCCACAGTGGTCCATTTCCTTAGGGCCTCACGCATCAAGGAGACACAGTTAATAATTCCACTCAAATACACAGTAATGCAAAGGATTGCAAGTACATTCCCTTATAAAAATATTCATCATTAATGAGTACAGTAATGAAATTTAAAAACTTCCTCATTCTTCTCTGTATCACTCTGGGGGGAAGTGATCATAGAAATATAATCTGTTTTAGTGTTCATCTAATACAAGCAATATTTTATCTAAGCTATTTTTGGGTTTGCTCATTATTTGTTTTGTTGGTTTTTTGGTGTGGGTTTTGGGGTTTGGTTTGGGTTTGGGTTTTTGGGGTTTTTTTTTGGTTTGGGTTTTTTTTTTTTTAACAATGCCTGAATGTGGAAATAAATAAATATATAAATCCCCCTTACTGACAAAAAAATCATAGAAAATATTGCCCCTAAGGAAAAAAAAGTGTATGCTACGAAAACAGTCCTTAAAATTCAGATGTTGCTTTTTTGTAGTCTTTTGCAATCGGAATTTCTGCCCAGCCAAGGTTATTACTGGCCAGTTTTAAGCTACCTCTGCAATTTATGTTTATACATAAACAGCTCTGATTTTAATTGCTATCAACTTCTTATACTTGATAGATGGTCTTAAACATTTTTTGCCTCCAGAGACTATTTACTTTGCCGAGTATTGACACACTTTCAAGATTTATACTTCTCCAAGGAACAAACTTTACAATAAAATATAATGTATTCCGTGGCTGTGAATGGTAATGCTACTAAACCACCCAAAGATATTTCACAACTGATAGTTATTCCCCTTTCACACCCAGCACGGCACTGTTGTAGTCCTACTATAAACTTAGGTTTTTAAAGAAAACTAAAATGCCTAATTTTCCTAATATAATGTTTCAAAGATCCAATATAACTTAATTTAAGTTTCCCTCCCCTAGAGACATTATTGGACTAAAGATTACATTTTCATTTTTCCCAACAATTACTTTAAGAGGGTAACTCTTGTGGAACGGATTCATTCACTTATGGGATTTGAATAACCCCTCACAGAGCTCAACTGTCACGCTTCAGTCAGAAACAGGATTTTCTACAAAAGTGTAAACTACAGTGTCGAACGTACACGTAGTTACTAATTATTAGACAGACATAGCTCGGTATATGGCTGTGGTCATGTCTCAGTCTAAATATTTGGATTGGTTCCTGTTTGCTGGTAGCAATCATGTATCACATCACCTAGAGAAAACCCAGATGACTTAACAAAGGGTTTTTATAAAAAAAAAAAAACGTCCAGCTGTACCACCTCCATACAACTGCTCTTGCATTACTGCGGAAGTCGCATCATCAAGCTCGACCAGTCACTGTTTTAAAATCAGCTGAAAAGATCTCCAGCACTGAAACAACTCACAGATGTCACTTTAGTGACTCTACAGCTCCGAAACTTTTAAGGATATGCCTTCAAGGGAGAAGTTTCTTCCCACCACACACCCACCCCCTTCCCCTCCAAGCCATTTCAGCTCATAATACAACTTCCTATATTAATCTATTTTGTAAATAGGTAATTTAATGTCACACAGCTCCGAGGAAATGAAAGACAGCTCTGGGTTGCTCTCTTTTTATTTTGTTGTGACTGCTTCTCAAAGACGAGCAGGCACCTCAGCAACAGAAGGAAACACACTCCGCGTGTACCATGACCCATCTTCCTCACTGTCTGGGGGATGCAGAGGGTGTGATCCAAGGGGGTCTACAATTCCCTGGGCTAGGTGATGATAAGCCTGTACAAGAGTAATTTGTTGTGAAGTTTTGAATTTAAACACTCCAGTGTCTGCTTGTGCTCAGATTACAATTCCAAGTTACCTGGCTCTTGCCCTGGAGATGGAGATATTCCTTACATTTTGATTAGAGATCCTAAAATTTCTAGGAATGATTTTGTCAAAGTAATAATTTCTACAATTACTCATTGGGAGTCCTTGATCTGACCATCCTCTCTCTCCCACCAATCTTATAAGGATTTTTTTAGGGCAAATAATAGTTAAAACTGCAGACAGAATAAAAACTGAAGAAAGCAGAAGAATAGATGTAGAAAGAGACAGAATGAGCAGTTGCTAAATCTGTTAATAATCAGATACAGAAACAACAGAAGAGAATGATAAGAAATTTGAGGACACCAAAAAAGAACATATTCTTGCAGACTTCACCCCTGTAGGAGAAAGCAGCAAAAATGGAGATGCGATTCAGGTGATGGTTCAAAAAGCATGTGAATGCTTACCTAAACACCTGTAAGATTATTTAATCATGTATCCACAAATACTTAAGGAGTTCTTCAAGCTTTGCCATCATGAAATTATTTTTTAGTTGGTCCTGGTATTTCGTGTTGCAAAGATTTTTTTTCAGTATCACTAGTGAATTTCCAACAAAAATTTTATTAGGAAGTAAATTAACTCTAAAAATCTATTTCAAGATATAAAACTAATAACTCTTCTGTAATGCATTTTATTTATTCCTTTTGATGCAAGAATAGAAATCTGACAGTAATTTTGTACCAGTCCAATAGAGGACATAAAAAACAGTGGATGAGATAATTAATTTCTGATTATTCATGTTTATATTATCTTTAGCATAAATAGATTATCAAAATACTCTGTTCCATGGCTGGTACTTTTTCGTTTAATTTTAAATTCATACAGAATGTTCTTAAGAAGAAAATATATTGAAAATATAAATTTATTATTTTTTTGACTCCTGTTGGCTCCTGTGCTTAGAAATGGTATATGGACAAAGAGGTTAATGGCATTATGATTTTCAGATAATCTGTTTTTAAACTGCTGACTTGGAAACTGTGAGATTAATAGCATTGAGAACATCCAAAGGTAATAGGATTACAATTTAATATTAACTAAGTGTTTCTTGGGGGTTTGTTGTAACAGTGCCACATCTCTGGGATACAGTAGAGTAATTAGGCTGTAGTGGCATACAGTGGTGATGCATGATAACTGCAGCTTTTTCATGCTGCATTAGCATTTTCCATTGAACTAGTAACTAGTTTTTATTTGTAATACCTTTATTTCTTATAATTTGTAGTGGATCAAAAAGCCTGTGTTTCAACAAGGTGAAAGCACAGCCAGGTCAGCAGAGGACCTAGATGGGAGCATGGCAAAAAGGCACTTTGTTTCTGGCATTGCTCCTCCTGATCTCCCGGTAGAGCATAAACTATGCTTAATGTTTACAGATTATCTCATCCTAAATTTCAATCCTTAGGAGGTCAAACAGACCTGACCAACAAATGACTTCCTGACACCCAGAACCTGCCAGCCCAGGGTGGCCAGTGAGGACTCTGCAGCCAGAGCCCCTCATCCTTGGGACTCCAACCCACACTCGGTGGGCATGGGCATCTCACTGCTTGCCTTCAGGCTTGCCTGAGCAAAAGCTAGGAGACCACTGTATAATATCTGGCCAGCAAAATGAAAATGTTTAGATTAGAGAAGTAGGCTAGCAAAAACCAAAACAAAACAAAAAAAACACCAGTCCAAACCACAAACCACAAAAAAATTGTATATTTTAATAATTATTTGAAGGAAGATATTTTAATAAACTTAGTTTGCAGGGTACCCTCACAAAACACAAAGCTAGACAATTTGGTGTACTTCAAGGACTGTTTCCCACAGAAAATTAGTGGGGTCTAAATGCTGTTATTTGTGCATTTTAAACTCTATCTTTCAGGTAATGTGGAGCTTTGAACCAACCTTGTGCATTTCACCTGGAAAATTCAGATCCACAGGGGATCTCATATACTACACCCACTTAAAAGTAGTGTTATGCTCAGAATTGATTCCCTCCACACCTTTCTTTGGTTCAACTGTTCATATTTCCAGCTATTTTTACACAGTAATTTTGACGCCTTTGCTTGCTAGGGGATGTCTTTATACCAGTAAGAGAACAATTCATGATGTAGAAGGGATAATGACTCAAAGAGTGAAAACCAATAACAAACCCGTCAATGTAATATGTAAAAGAAAAATAAAAAATACAGTGGTCTAGTCAAAATTTCCCTCAGTTTCAAGACCTCTGCAGTTCGATGAACTCCATTAGTTGGAACTAGATGATCTTTAAGGTCTCTTCCAACCTAAACCATTCTGTGATCCTATGATTAGGTTAGCAGAAGTGAGCCTACTTTACGCTCACAGTAGCCATGTGGCAGTACCCTGAGGCAGAAAATATTATCTGGGACAACCTGAGGGCACAAGGAACCTGACGTAGCTGGTCCATGGCCACACAGCAGAGGCGGGAACCTGGGCCTTCCCAGATGACACTGGTACGAGCCTTCTCACCTGCCAGGGCACCACAGAGGCTCAAATCGCACCTTTTAACCCACCCTCATGACAAGAGGCACTGACTATCCCCAGTTCTTGACCCTCTGTTCCTCTACCAGTGTATTCCAGGGTCCATATGTGATTCCTGCTCTAGCTGTGCTGCCATTCCCTTCTACTCATACACGGACTTCTTTTGTTCAGAGGTGTCGGTCAGAAACTCAGTCCCCCAGCATCAGAGGCATGCAGAGGAAATGGAGACCAAATTGCCCAATGTCAGTGAAACATACATTAAAAATATGTGACCACCTGCAAACAAATACCAGTAGAATAAAGAGGAGAAGAGGGGAAAGGGGAAGGTAGGATGTGTGTTTACGAGGGTGAAAGCAAAGGCAGCGAGCCTCTGGGCTGAAAGGAAAAATCCTAAATACGGAGAAGCCATAAGCGTCTCTGGCTGGGAGGGTAAGGACAACACCTTAGCACACAGTCCTCCTTGTAGTCACTTCTTAACAACACTGGGTCACAGAAACACTGGCCAGAAGGGACCTCTAGAGGTCACCTCCCACTCAAAGTGAGACTGCGCTAGTTCATGTCAACTTGGTCCAGCTGAGTCTTGAAAACCTCAAAGGATGGAGGTGTCTTGAAATTCTTTCATGCATGTCATTGCCACTGATTTCAAGAGAATTTGGAAATCTAAACACATACAAAAATCTGGGTGCAAAACCATAAAGCTAAACAATTCTTCCACTGGTGGTAAAAAAAGTCACTGCTTTTTGAGCCTGTGATAATTAAATCTATGTAAGCTGTGTTATAGGACTATTAGCGTATCTTGTACAGGCTGGTTTACTCCTTCTTCCCTACGTGAGCCACGGAAGCTTCTGTAGGTGCACCCGTGCAACTGTTTTATCCCTTGTAACCGGCAGAAGACCAGTGACAAGACAGCGTCCATTGCAGGACTATAGCAGCCTATCTGCCGTGCATAAATCATAGAATCATAGAACGGTTTGGGTTGGAAGGGACCTTAAAGATCATCTAGTCCCAAGCCCCCTGCCATGGGCAGGGACCCCTTCCACTAGACCAGGTTGCTCAAAGCCTCATCCAGCGTGGCCTTGAACACTTCCAGGGATGGGGCATCCACAGCTTCTCTGGGCAACCTGTTCCAGTGCCTCACCACCCTCTCCAGGAAGAATTTCTTCCTGATATCTAATCTAAATCTCCCCACTTTCAATTGAAACCCATTACCCCTTGTCCTGTCACTACAGGCCCTTGTAAAAAGTCCCCCCCAGCTTCCTTGTAGCCCCTTCGGGTACTGGAAGGTGCTATAAGGTCTCCCCGGAGCCTCCTCTTCTCCAGGCTGACCAAGCCCAACTCTCTCAGCCTGTCCCCATAGCAGAGGAGCTCCAGCCCTCTGAGCATCTTTGTGGCCTCCTCTGGACTCGCTCCAACCCGTCTATATCCTTCTGATGTTGGGGACCCCACAGCTGGATGCAGCACTCCAGGTGGAGTCTCACCAGAGCAGAGTACAGGGGCAGAATCCCCTCCCTCAACCTGCTGGCCACACTTCTCTGGATACAGCCCACATAAAGAGGCATTTAAATGGACCCCTTCTCGTGAGACTTGCCAAAGCAGGCAAGCAGTCATTCACTACGCATGGTGACCAGCTTAGCCCAGCCAGGAGTTGTTTCAGACCACTGCCACCATTGCTACCTGCAGTGAGCCAGCCAGCAAGAGCGTTAAACATTAACATATTTCAGTTGTGCCTATTGACTGCATTTTAAATAGACTCTGCTATACTCTCCCAGTGGAAAGATTTATCTTACTTTAAGAATATATAGGGCTGTGCTTTCAGTACTTTTTCTTTGTTTAACAAGAAGCTCTCTTACTGAAAACCCAGTAGACCACAAAACCAGTCAGGGGCTTTTATCCAGGATGTCTGACCCATCGCCTGACAATAATTAGTTCAGGTTAATTACAGCAAATCTGTAGATTTGCAGCCTGAAATCATCTCATCCCCTAAGCTGAACCCTCCAGAGGTTTCTTTTATGAGCTCTGCATCCTAAGGGTGGACTTAAAGTAATGAATTTGTCTCTAATAAGATTCATAGGTTTGTTCCCTAAGCAATGGTGTCAATTATAGAATCTAACACTGATGGCTTATTTTGCTGAAAATAGAGAAATAGAGAGTTTTTAATGAAGCATGCAGGATTTTTAACATTTTTGTTTAACTCTTTGCATTGTTGAAATGGATAAAAATACAATCATGCGAAATATTGTACCGTTTTCTATGTATTTCTCTGTGTGCCAATAGCTAATTTCCTTCTGGTCTATAATGGAAAAGGTTAATGTAATGACTCTGAGATTTCATTTGGAAATGTTCCAGAAGAGTGTCTGAGTATTTGCTGCACTTAATGGCAGGAAGTAATAAGTGAGGTTATGTATTGGTGAAAAATGTTTCATGTTCTGAGAAGATTAATACTGGAGAGAGGCACAGGGGACACAAGCCTGAGGCTTCCTCCTCAATTCTGACACAATATAATATGTCCATACTTGATACGTGCCCTTCTGTAGTTAGTTCTTAATCATTAACAAAGCAGACAGTAGGTCTCTGGGGGATGTGGTATCGGGAGAAGAGAAGGAGCCAGCCATAGGATTCTCTTCTCTCCTACAAATGAGGGGCAGGCACCTCCAACTGGGAACACTGGACCAGACAGTACTGGTGCCAGCAAGGTGTCTACATAGCAGGATGATGCTGTAACACGCTTCAAGGGTTCGACTCTGTCCTGAGTATTGGCGCTGAGGGCTGCTGGTGTCCATTTCAACGCAGCTGAGCACCCAAGAACCAAACGAGCACGGGGGAACCCGCTTCAAGGGTTCGACTCTGTCCTGAGTATTCCGATGCCTACACTAATTTTTGTGCATAGTTACTGTGCTTAGGGTTTTGGGAAGATGAACCACCATGTCACAGCTTTATTTCAGCATTTTATTTTGTATTAGCTGTATTACTTATTAAAGATGTAGCATTATTGCATATGAATATGCAATTTCTAACTTCTCAAATTTGCTTTTAATTTAGATCCCATCCCTGTTGTCTGAGACAGTCCAAGTCACAAAACAAAGGCTTCAAGCTCATTAGAAATAGCTCCAGTCATATATTTTAATAATTTTAATAATTAAATTACTATTTTTCTTCTAATTGTGTTCAGAGACAACATTCCAGGACTCTTTACTGGAAAGAGGTGGATGAGGTTGGACCTGGAAGAGGGTAAACGTGGCAGTAGCCATCACTGGAAGGATGGATATGGCTAAGAGGCATAGTACCTGTACACCTACCGCAGCTCCTAACATTTAAAATACAATTTACCTGGGCAAGGTGAACCTCTCAGAGCTCCACAAGAGCATGTTTTAGTCCACGGCCAGGGGTTTCCCCAGCAGGTCAGCACACAGCCCACGTTCAGAAAGACTTTTAGATCAGCCGTGGTCTCTTTGCACCTTCAGCTGAGGGGAGAGGGGACCCCCCGTGCTCGTTTGGTTCTTGGGTGCTCAGCTGCGTTGAAATGGACACCAGCAGCCTTCAGCGCTCAGCCCATTGGGAGGTTATGCATGACAGTCAGTAAAAAGTGAGAATTGAGTGAACTCCCAAAAAGGGAGCTCGGGTCAACGTGGTCACAGACTGTTGGGTTGAACTTAGATCCTTGTGTCGGGTACATGGGACAGGCATTGGACAGGACGGTCTGTCGCGCTCACTGGTGGTCTAGCTCACACTGGGAGCGGAGTTTAGGGCTGTGTATCTCCTTGCCTACCCCAACTCAATGAGCTCACTGAATTCTCACATCTTGCTGACTGTCATGCATAATCTTCCAATGGTCTTGGCTCCGAAGGCTGCCTGTCTCATGATGTCTATTTTGATGAACATTTGAAGCAATGAAGATGCCCATTGGGAAGAATTATATTTAGAAAAGGGAAAAAATGCACCAGAGATGCAAGATTAAAAAAGAACTCCCTTCTCTACGTTAAGCACTGATCAGGTGCTTGCAGTGACCCACTTTTTTAGCTGGAAGGCACTGAAATACTGTTGGGTTTGGGTGGCAAGGGTCTGGTAGCAGGGAGGCTGCAGGGCAGCTTCTGTGAGGAGACACCAGGAGCTGCCCCCACGTTGGACTGAGCCCATTCCAGCCAGCTCCAAGGCAGACCCAACACTGGCCAGAGCTGAGCCTGTCAGCCCATCACCACGATGCTGGTGGTACCTCTGCAATAATGTGTTGAACAAAAGGTAAAAAAATCTGGGCAGCAGCTGGGAGAGAGGAGTGAGAATAGGTGAAACAGCCTTGCAGATGCCCAGGTCAGTGGAAAAGGAAGGGGAGGAGGTGCTCCGGGTGCCAGAGTAGAGATTCCCCAGCAGCCTGTGGTGCAGCCCATGGTGAGAGGTCAGGCTGTGCCCCTGCAGCCGTGGAGGGTCACGGTGGAGCAGACACCCACCTGCAGCCCAGGGAGGACCCCATGCCAGAGCAGGGGGATGCCCGAAGGAGGCTGTGACCCCCATGGGAAGCCCACGCTGGAGCAGGCTCCTGGCAGGACCTGTGGCAGGTCCTCAACCCCTGCTCCCAGTGTGAGCTAGAGCATCAGTGAGCGTGTCAGCCTGTCCCCTTTCAGACAGTGATTTCTGTGCGCAGATGAGCACCCAAGAACCAAACGAGTACTGAGGGTCCCCTCTCCCCTCAGCTAATGGCCCAGAGAGATCACAGCTGATCTAAAAGTCTTTCTGGAGTAGTCTGTGCCTGCAGGACTGTGACCCAGGAGTAGGACCCACACTGCAGCTGTTCATGAAAAACTGCAGCCCCTGGGAAGGACCCCACACTGGAGCAGGGGAACAGCGTGAGGAGGAAGTAGTGGCAGAGATGCAGGGTCAT
>NW_010269662.1:22149-27511 GCF_000690775.1 Eurypyga helias
AATTCCCTGTCACCCTGCGCTGCTCGGGGATGGGAGGTAGAAGAGTTGGGAGTAAAGCTGAGCCTGGGAAGAAGGGTGGGGTTGGGGAGAAGGTGCTTTTAGTTTTGTTTTTACTTGTCAGTATCAACCCACCGCAAATATGAAGACCTAAACCTTCAGTGGAAAAATTACTTGATTTCATATTTTCCCAACAGGGTCCAGGGTTGTATTTCTGGGGAAGGACAACCATACCTAGGAAAGCAAACGGATTGATCACTCGTCTCACATGGCAAATGCTTCAGTATCAGCTGCTGTTTGTGCTGGCTTAGGGCAGGGATCTCAACCTATCAATGGGATGTTGTACATGGGCACCCACGCTGCTGGATGGAGAAGAGAGGGTCCACATTAGACTACCTTTAGGTCCAGCTGCCCTCTTAATCGCTCATGCAAGCAAAACCAGTTTCAAGACAAGTAACTGAAGACTGTACCTACAGCCTGGCAGTTGCAGCACTCGTCTTGGATCTGAGACTTGTATGACTGGGAGGTGGCGAGGATAGGAGGATCATACTAGAAAAGGCTCGATTTTCTTCTGATGTTCAATCATATAAAAATTCTACAATCTCTCACATCTCTCATAAAACTAAAAAAAATTGTTTTTCAGGTGGCCCTAGGAACTGACAAGTGTTATTAATTACTTAGAAAACTATTTTGGCCAAGTCTTTGAAAGCTTTTCCATTACAAAGTTATCAAGCAGGGGTTTAGTTAAGGAGAGGGTTTGGTTAGGGGAGGCACATACCGCGCTCGGTTCTGTTAACTCAGTGTTGCAACGTATTTTACCACATAACAACCTCTCCCCACAGAAAAACTGCAGACAAGCTCAGGTGTACACAGTATCCATCTTTTAATCCTGTATTGCAGTCAGAACTCTCCTCACTTGGACCCTGTAACCCGTTAATTGCCTTACCCTCATTTATATGGTAAGTGGTTCATTTCCTTTATTGTGATTGAATCCCCTCCCTACATTACAAGAAAACTGGAGCTGCAGAGAGTGCTTGATTGGATTTCATTGCTGTAGGCCATTTCTTAAACAGGTTACAGGTTGACAAACATAGAAGGGGGATCGATATCCATCCTTTGCCTCATTGACAAGCTAATCTTTTCAGTAAACATTTCATCAGTACCTGCCATTTGTATACATACCTGCCTCGTGAGGATGGAGGAAGCTCTGCTTTATAAGGTTTAGGTAACTAATAAATGAAAAGACAAGAATATAAATGGGGCAAATCATCAAGATAGCATTTTTAGGAAAATAGCCTTTCATTGCCTGCAGAATATAACCAAGCACGTTTCCAACCGTTCTTAATTTTAATTAGGTCGCATTACACTCAGACCTGGTGTCCGTTTCTGTTGCTGTAACTCAGCTTGTACCACCCTCTTGGAAAGGTCTGCCCCTCAGCCCAAAAGCTCCAACCATGTTACAAATGCTTCTGAAGATCACACTTGTCAGAATTAGGGATACTAAATGAGCTCATCAGATGTAACAGGGGAACTAAACTGCCCCTGCGCGGGGCCTGCCCGCTTTTTGCCTGCTTTTTGCCTGCTTTTAACCTGCTTTTTCAGTCCTGTCTAGATGAGAAGGGCCACCACGCTCACTAAAGTGACACCCTCCTCTCTTATCAGAGGTAACGGGAGTTATTTTGAGTGGGGGTTTAATGCAGCCAAGGCTCTACTAATCACTTAAAACTCATGAGTCATACTCCAGAAGAAGGCAAGAGGGTTAACTGTGTTTGGAGATATCTTTTTTTGTTTGCTTTGGTGTCACATGTTGAAGCCTCCTTCCCCCACAACGACGTGGGCTAGAAACCGGCATTGTCTCTTACA
The DNA here is from genome assembly GCF_000690775.1 of Eurypyga helias. NCBI lineage: Eukaryota > Metazoa > Chordata > Aves > Eurypygiformes > Eurypygidae > Eurypyga > Eurypyga helias. The sequence goes on from NW_010269662.1 coordinate 24,010, forward strand.
TAAATGAGGGCCAAGACAATTGCTATATTTAGGCTTCTCTTGCAGTCCCACCTATTAGAATTGCATGGCTGAATGACAAACGCTGCAAAAATTGGCTATTTCAGTCTAAGCCGAGACAGAGCACGAAGACGTTCACTACAGAGTCCGGGGTGAAGGAAAATGGGCAGCAAACATGGAACTTTGGGTTCACAAGAAAAGAAAATAGTTCAGCTGTTGGTACTTTATTATCACTGTCCCATCGCCCACATCAAACAAAAGCAGATAGTGATGACGCAAACTGGCTGTGAAGCATGACGGGTAATCAATTTCTGTTGCAAGCCCTTCCTCTACTTCTAGGATCCAAAGCTACTACCGGCCATAGCAGAGGACTCTCGCACTCCTGAAATACAGCCAGCAGAAGGATGCACACATGAAAACTGCTCCTTTCCACGTAGACGTCCCCCTTCACGGGTTCAGCCTCGGCCTTTTCACTAAGGCTAATAGCAGTGGCCGTGCTGGTGCGAACTGGCCCTTGGTGCACGACCTACTTTATCTAAGTTGCTTCTGAGCACAGTCAGAGGAGTTGGGGTTCCTCTAGCATCAGGCAACATTAAGGCTTCTAGACCATCTTCATATGGAGCTGCCGGTCCTATGCAGTCATAGCAACACACCTGGGATGCAGTACCAACACTGCTTACAGCGCACGTTCATGCCTGCTGACATACTTACTTTGCCATCTCACCAAGTCCTACAAACCAGAAAAGTCCCCTGCAATAATTTTGAAGGTAAACCATTTCTTCAATTTCTCACTAACTTTCCTCTTCCCTTTCTTCTGTGACATAAGGCAGCTCTATTAGCCACACAGTAATATTTACCAGTTGGATAAACTCTGTAGACAGTAGAAAATACTGGAGGTAGAGGCTACCCCAGAGGTAACTTCACTGACACCACTGAAGTAACATTAAAAATATTTTGGTCCTGCATCTTGCTGGTGAAAACTGGGGTGATACAGCTATTCAGCGCTTTAGGAACAGGAAGAGAGAAAAAATGTTGTAGTGTAAAGGTCAGGAGGACACATACCTATTTCCTTGTCTTCCCAAGGGATTCTTTTAGTAAGTCTTAAAGTACACATTAACTCACGGCAACACATCTCAGACGTCATTCGATCATCCATATAGTTTTAGGAAGAGCTCAGTATGTGTTCAGCAGCCTGGGAGAGGATTTAATGTAACCTATTTCCAGCACACTGGATACCCTCTTTTCTCACATCACGTTGGTCCATGTAGGTCTGAGAACTTTTGTTTTCCAGCCTTTTCAATTAGCAGAAGCAGTGTTAGGATACATCTTTTATTTGATGTGCTGACTAGAATATCCCCATAACCATAGGTTAATTGCTAGTAAATGTTGCTCGAGCAGTCTTGGGTATGTTGATTAATAGCCTGGGTGAGCAGCTGAAAAATAGCTAGGCTGTTGGAAAAAGATCATTAGCAATTTTAACTCTGCAGCTATTGTGATGGGCACAGAGAAACAATTAATAACATTCATAATACATTTCACTGGGTACAGTGACATACTGAAACGCAAGTTACAGTGAGGCAGAAACAATCACTGAGATTTTCTTGTGTTCACTTTTATAGAAATTTACAAGACAGAGAGAGGCAAGAATTTCTTTTTCTTCATCTTCTTTTTCTAAAGCTTTTGGACATATCCTTGACAAATGCATGGGAGATTTTATGCATAAACATAAATACTCAGTTCTGCTCATTAATCCTGTTCTTTGACAGTGGAGAGGGACAGAGATGCCGTGTGAAAGGCAGCATGCTGGTGAACAGGCCCTCTTTTAGCTCGCAGAGGCACAGCAATATTAAGTTGTGCCTCGCAACAGCACTAAGCTTAAAGTCCGGGAGCTGAAGAAAAGAATGAAGAGCTTTCAAGCTGCCCCTGCTCTTTCAAAGCTCCAAATCCAACAGCCTCCTTCAGAGCTTCCAGGAGACCACGGTGCTTGTGGGAATTCATGGCAATACCTCTTCTTACACAGACTAACTGCAGACCCTGACAGTGCCACCAGTGCCTATTGCAGTTCCCGCGAGGGGATCTCTCAGCAGTTGGAAGAGGGGATTTCAAAGCTCTTCTAGACCACTCCAGGCCATTTACACCATGCAACCAGGACAAGGATCTTACCATCAGCCTTCAGATAGCCACGCAGCTCTGCAAATACAGTAATAAATTGCCTTTTTCTAACCCAGTCCTCAGAAAAGGAGAGCATCACTTCAGCCTGATGCTTCTTAGTGAGTCTTCTACAGGCAGAACATGGCCCTGTAACCATCTGAAGCACCAAACCCAGGCCTGTGGGTTAATAAGCAGCTGAGCTCACTAAGGGAGAAGCTTATATAGCAACACAGGCGTATTGGTACACAGTTCTGCCAAAACCAACTCTGCGTTCCTGAATACTCTTTCTGGCCTTGAGTCCTTGACTCAGTTCGGGTACAGCTTGGCAATCTCCTCAGTCTACTCCACTGCATGAGCCAGGCATGTACAGAATGACCCTGTGTGGGTTTGCCAGTGTTTTTTTTCAATCCTCCCATATTCTTAGGGCCACCATCCACCTTCAGCCCTAGGAGTTTCGCAATAACTCCTGTCTACCAAATCATCTCTTTACTGAGAGTAGCATAAGTGTGGTACACCCTCACTAACAGTCATCGCTGCCTCCTAGACCATCGCTTGGTAGGTCTTGGTCTAGGATATAAGCACCATATAAAGCCTTTACAATGCATCCGTAGCACTCAGACTCCTTTCTTCCTGCCCTCTCTTCTGTGCTAGCCCAGATGAACTTGTGCCACCTACCTTCAGAGACTCCATGACCCACATTAGCATTCAAATCCCAGGATGGGAAAACAAAACAATCCTGAACTGCAAGAGAAAAAGGATGGCAAGAAGCTGAAGGCTATATCTGGCTGGTAATGAGACAAGCTCAATTGTAGCAGACTCCTGGAAAGCTCATCAAGAACAATCCCTCACATGGTTTCAGAAAATATGCAACAGGAAATTACAGCCTGAAGGCGCTGTGTTCACTAGCAATTCCCAGCCAAGAAAGGGAGAGAGAGGACAAACCAAAATAATTGAATAAGACTCTTTGAGCCTTATATGCAAGTTCTGCACTTGCAAGGGAAGTGGGCAAGCAGCCAAAAGGGACACGATATATCACTAATTATCAAATACAGGAGAGAAATAGCCTGATTTTTGGGAAACAATTCATGTAAAGCTTCCTTTATACTTTCTAGCGCAGATGCTGTAACATTGGCAGCATTCAGTAAAAACACATTTTCCACAATGCAGCTCCGGAGTGAGGCGTTTGGTTATGTACCTGTGATGGAAGGACCTGAGGGGGGGGGAAGTCCCCTCCCATGCTTCTTTGACTGGCATAGCTTTTGTATTGACACATCTAAGAGGAGCCAGCCTGTGCACAAAGGATGCAAAGGATGTAAGCTATTAGTTTCTGGGAAGAAACATAGAATCATAGAAT
>NW_010269663.1:0-1314 GCF_000690775.1 Eurypyga helias
GTTACATCTTCGATAAAATTCTTCTCCTTGCCGAGGCAGTGTCTTGCTCTTGTTTACTCAGCTTTTCCTGGGACATTCCAGACTCCTCAAGGGTCCACGATTATCCGCTCATGGTCAATGTTAAGCTCGCGTTCCGATCCCTCGGCCCGAGGTTTCCCGCAAGAGGTAACAATTTTTTTTTTCTTTTTTTTTCTGAAGACGTCTTCAGATATTTTTTCTTACAGTATGGATACTTCATCTCATGAAGTATCTCCCTGACATGAGAGAGGATTTCAAATGAGAACCCGCCAAGCAGAGGACTTTCGCCGTCAGTCCCGCAGTAAGCCGGAGGGAAAACTGTGCCCCCGTGACGGGGATACATTCCCACGCCTACGGCTTCTATGAGAAAAGAATTTTGCACATGCAGCAGCAAAAAGACTCCACTTGCACTGCTTTTCTTATTCCGTTAAACAAGGCCCGCCCTCACGCTCGGCTTCCAGAGGATGACAAGCCGAGGAAGCTGACGACGACTTTTTATATATAAATTTCCAACGGCAATTATTTTGGGTTAGCACTCTTCCGAAACATTGCCGCCCGGTGACGGTTCATGAGAACGACATAAAAATCAGGAAACTTATTTTCATTGTTCATCTTCACGAACGTGCAGGAAAGGCTAGCGAAAGAAGCGGGGAGAAAGACTTTGTTCTCATTACAGTAATAACAAATATTATTAAAATACGGTGAGCGCAGACAGAAATACATGTTACACGTCTATGAATGCTTCAGCACAAAAGTAGAGAATCTATACCTAAGAACTCAAAAAACGCCCTTTTTCCTTTAACAAATCATCCCACTTGCTTTACAATCCAGCTGAAAATGGTTATTTTTAAGGAGAGGAGAAAAAAAGCACACCATGGCTCAGAATTTGGGTTTCACTTGACCTCCTCCCCTTGCTCTGAATTGTTTGAAAGTTGATTTCTTTCACGCAAAGTAGAAAGAATGATGCACGTGATTCTAGCAAGTAAATTCCAAGTATTCCATGGAATTTCTCTAGTAGGCTATATTGGCCATTAGAGGCAGAAAGAGAAGAGAAGGAAAACCGAAAGGTAACTAAAGATTACAATTGTTCCTCTCGACCGGTCCAGAAGGAAAATGGAGAATTTCCATGGAATAAATTCCCTTACACTGAAGGAAAATTGGGAGCCCGTTATCTGCCTCCTCTCTCTGTGATCCATGTTATAAACTGGATGTTCTGTGCACTATATCCTGTTACACGTCTGTGTCATGCAATTACTTGCTCGAATCACGCACATCATTCTTTCTACTTTGCGTGAA
>NW_010269664.1:0-2645 GCF_000690775.1 Eurypyga helias
TCTAACCTGACCCTTTTCCACCAAGAGTGTCTTCCTTGCTCCAGACTCCTGTCACCATCATTCCTTCTGTACTGTCTGTTGTATTAATCTCTGAATGGCATTGTTTGTGTGTTAATTAGATTCCTGTCCTTTCTGTGTTTCTCACTGGACTGAAATGTACCCACTGGAATTTTCTGATTTTGTCATGAAGTGAGACCACGCTCGTTTTTATTTTCCTTTTTATTTTTTTTATTTCTCCAGCATAATACATTGAGGTTGTCTTTTCCTTACTTATTGACCATGTAATCCTCTCTCTAGCTTCCATGATAGGCAGTTGGGATTTCCTGGTTCAGACATATTTTCAGCCCAGCTCATATCTGACAAATCTTCACATTTACTTTCTAACAGATACACCAGTGTCTCTACAGTGGGAGACAAGCAAAGGCTTGGACACCTAATTCATTTAATAAAGACCGTATCAGATATTTTCATGTGGGGAGAGTAATTATATATGCTGGAACTTGGGCTGGTGTCTCATGTCCCATTTAACAAAAAGCACCATGGATTTTTAAGACCCTAGATTGTCAAAAACTGCAGTAACATTCTTCCAAATCAGTTTACTGTCATAAGCATTTGGAAAGAAAGTCCATTTTAAAAGAATATTCATGAAAAACATATTCTGAATACATAATTGAGAGAAATGTCACAGCAATTGTTAGAGTTACACTCACTAATTAGAGAAAATACAAAATACTGTGTGATTTATGTGTTCCATCAGTACTGAACTAGGATTTCTGATATTGTATATTCACAATGAATTTTTCTTGTGTTCAGTATACAGACGAAGCTTCAATTGCAGAAATCACTCACTGAATCATCAGGCTGGAACAGATGCAAGAAAATTGTGATGTACTTGATGAGAAACAGTAAAAATCTAAAAAAATATAAAGGCACTGGATCAATTATTCACTGCAAATTACACACTTGGCTACCATGATCATTATAGCCCCTTCACATCCCGTTACTCTACACTCCATTATTTCTGCTTACCCCTATGGAGTCTGCCCTTTTACCTTCCTGACACTCCCCCCTTTTCTAGCTGTCAAACAGTGTGTTTCATTCTCCGTTTAAAGGATTTCTTATTTCTCCTTTGTGTGCTGCCTGTATCCTGCCTTCCCTATCTCTCCTCCTCGCAGCTCCATCATAGTAGTGGCTTTCATGCCTAAAATGGTTGGGGAAATGCTGGTTTAAAGACCATCTGGCTTCTATTCACAGGGACACTATTGAAACCAAACTGGTTTCTTAAAGTTCCTACCGAAGTGTAGAATTCCCTGCCTCCACCCCTGCCCCTTTTAAACTGACGTATTTTTAATGTTTTTCCCAAAGTCTTCAGACCGGTTCTTGAAACCTCTGCTGACAAGCAGGAGCCCTGTATGTCTTCCGTAATGAATAGTGCTAAATAATTTTTAACGAATCCTTCCTTTATCAGCAGAGCTCAGCACAAGAAAGGATTCTACAAGGTGAATTTGATATAGAGGACACAAAGGTACTGTCTTATGGGCTAGTTTTTAATTTGTTGGGGCTTATTACTGATATTACTTCAATTTACCGTTCATCTGTCTAGGGTGTCTTGGCTACTCTTATGCTGAGGAACTTAAATATCATCCCCACTATCACATTGAGTATCACTCCATCTTAAATTAAATTTCCATCTTAAATTTAACCACCAGTTCAGTGACTTGGTCAAAATTGGGCAGGAAGGAAAACTAGGAGAAAAGAAAGGCGGAAAAAAACCCAAATGCCTTGCAATCTATGCCAGCACTTTAAGCATTAAATCCTTGTCTTCACAAAGCACAGAAGAGCTTACCCTACTGCAATACTCCAGATTTCATAATATCTCAAGCTGCTTCATGCTCTTAAGGCATAAATTTACTTTTTAAGGATTACTGTCACTGGGGAGGAAGGTAGAGGCTAAGGCATATAAAAACTGGAGGCAAAGACATATTAAAAGTTTCTGTTGTACCCAGATTAAATATTAACTTTCTGATTGATAGTTCCCATAGCTTCCTGTCTATTTGCCAGGGAATTAAGTGTATGTAGATCTATCTATAACTTAAATCCAGATTTGGACCTTTTTCATCAAAAGGTGTTATACGTATGGGCTTTCTTACAGTCTGTGGTAGAGCCTGAACCAGCCATCATTGTGGGGCATGACAGCAGTAAAAATCTAGTTTAAAAAAAAAAAAAAAGTCTAGCCTTAAAAATCTGTCCAAAACCATGCCAGTTTCTTTGGTATTCAGATCAGATAGGCCTGGTTTAGGACAGGCTCTTCAGCATCCTCAGCTCAGGAACAAGGTCCCATGTGATGATGTTCAGAATGATTTACTCTGGGAATGTGACCAAAGGATTGAATGTTATTCCATTCTTCCTTGTGTCAGTGATCACCTCAGGACACATTAAAGGTATTTAAACCAAATTCTGAAAAGTTACCATTTAAAGTACTGTGAGATTGCATAACCAGCTTGAAACTTAGAAGATGAAAGCATTTGTGCTCTTTCTGTATCCAGTTTTCTCAGTCTGAGAGCTCAGACTGGCTCACTGCTGTACAGTAAAGAGGTCTGAAATGAAAACATGGAAACACAGAATCTGGTATGACCCTACATGGA
>NW_010269664.1:2685-12349 GCF_000690775.1 Eurypyga helias
AACTTCCAGTGGATTTTTCTTTACTTGAAGTTCAGCTCATTATATCTGGGATTAATTCTGCTTTCATTGGCCTCAGACAGAAAAAAAAAGTTGGAGTCTGTTTGTTGCGTCTGATCTATACTCCCATGTGAACGTAGGCAAATGTATCCTCAGTTTCATCTTGCTACCTGAAAGCAGTAAAGTACTAGGACTTCTGAGTTTATCTGAATTAAATAGGCATTGTGCATGTTTTATAGTTACATAATTTTAATAGAAAATATAAAATAAATAAATAAATAAGTAGCATCTATGTACTGTGCAGCAATTGATTTGGTGAAGTCTGCGAGACTGTAATTAAAGCATGAGTACAGTTGTATTAAAATCAGCAGAGGGTGGTTGACTAGAATTATGGCCTTATACCTCCCCTTTTGTTTTCATGTTTCTTACAGAATTCTACAGAAATCATGAATTCTGCTTCAAACGTGGAAGAATTAAGAAGGCCTGTAATCTTTCCTGATTTCTAATTTTCTTGTATAAGAAAATTTCATTATGGAACAATCCTATTTTCAGAAGACTCAAATGTTTTCAGAAACACTTCTCTGAACTTTCTCATATTGATTAACCCACTTGATCCTATAAAGAAGGATATGTAAAACCTCCATTGACAGAAGGTAACTCATTTCAAAGTGAACTCAGCTCAGTTCTAAATTTGCCATTAAATTGCATGCCCTGCTGTCTGAGCAATGTGACAAATCTGTCTTCACCTAAAGACACCTTTCAGAAAAAAAATGCCTACTGGTATAAACCCAGTAGGACTACCCGGGAAATTCCTTGTGGCAAAAAGGAAACTACACCATTTTGTAGGCATCTCTGGTGTGCAAACTACAGCCATGAAGCTCACCAAATAAAGAGAGAGAGTAGGAGCTTCCTCATTTCACTCAGTTCAAAAGCAAAAGTACTTAGCTATTTCAAAGGGCAAAATTGCCAGACCCCTAAAAGGAAAGAAACAAACAAAAAAAATTAGATGAACTTGCCATGGATCCCCAGTTGCTACTGCACTGCAAACACCAAAAGAAAAACAGGCAAAAAAATGAACAGTTGGCTGGACTGGAAGTACAGTCAGTATGGAGCACTGGAACAGCGAGTCAAATATCACACCACCAAGAAAATACTCATGGTCAGTTCTATGTGGTAAATCCAAATCCATGGTTACAATTTTAGAGAAGCTATTTTGTAAGTCCCTAAAAGACAAAATTTAAGACTTACAGTAAACATTTTTCATCTCCATGGATACCTTGTTTATTAAATTTGTAGCTAGATACTAGCATCTCATTTGCAAAATCATCTCCTTACAGCTCTGATTCCTGCTCAGGGAGGCAGTTGTACAAAGACACAGCTAAGTCAGTTCTTTACAGGACTACTCTGTGCCTTTTACAGTCCTGGAAACAGAGGCACCCAAGGGGTTAAATGCCTCCACTGAAGGTCACACAAGGTGAAATCCAAAGGGCAGAAGGTTTTCTTCATTCTGTATATACCACTCAATCCCTGTGTTGACTGTTTAAAGGGATCTTAAGGGAGATGAAGTTAGCTACTGCGTCTAGGGATGAATACGTCAATGACAGCAGGAGGACTGAATGTTTTCATCTCCTCTCTAATCACCAGGGCACAGCCACCAGTTTGCACACACAGGAGTACCTGCATCACTTCCTTATCAATGTTCTAATCACGTGAGTCTTAAATCTGCTGGAATGACAGCTCAAGGCTGATGTACAAAATTGTAGTTAAAAAGCCAGCAGATGGGGGAGAGATGTCTGTTCTTTAAGTGTGTATATATATATATATTGCTTCTTTCATTTAATACATTTGTAAAAAATCCTGCATTTGCTGTGCTAACTTTTGCCAATGGAGTAACATGAGTGTTGCGGCAAATCAGGGTTTTACATTAAAAACAGGTCAGCCCTGCTCTCCATTATCTCAAATTAGAGATTTCTTCACTTAAAATACATATAGAGAGAGAAGTGAAGGGGAAATAGTGTCTGGACACGTACTTTATATCAGTTGTCTGGTGATGGCGACAGGTGCATTTGTCAGGCCCCAGGGAGCAACTCCATTAGATTCACTTTATTAATTGAGCAGATTACATGTTTTAGGAGATCCATCCCTTCTCCTCCTACCTCCTCCCCGCGCATCCCCCCTTCCCTCCACCCCCATTCTTTGACATTCTATGGTTAAGGCAGAGAAGGGGAAAATAAACTTCCTTTTTGCTTTATCAAGTTATAATTAAGCATGAGGGGAGTGGAAGGATTTAACAGTAATGCAGAGGGCACATGGCACAGACAAGGTCAATTATCTCCTGATAAGTCCCACAAGGGAAAGTATTAATAATATAAATAATATTAATTGAATGTGAGTTTGTTGAGTTTTAATTCCTCTTTCAAAATTTTCTTCCAGGTGATGGTGACAGGATGGTGGATGCAAGTGAAAGGTTGATTAAAGGACCTAGTACACAGTAGAAGTGTCCTTACAGTATTTACTGCCTATCAAGTCATCTAGGAAGAAGAATGCAGAGAGCAGGAAAGGGAAGCTGGGGAAATCCCTATGATTTGGGATTCTTTCTGTGTTCAAGTGATGTCTGCATATCCCAGCTCCTGGATAGTCAGCGGCAGAGCAGCAGAACTCTGTCAGGTTTAAATATACCAAGATTTGTCAGAACTGTAGATGTGACATATGTTGGGAAGTGTGGTTGTGAGGAATGACTGAAGTTCACTTAATAAAAATTCCTGGTTGGCACAATCATTAGGGCCTTCCCAGGAAACTGCAGTTCATCCAACTGTTAATGATACTGCTTGGGGATTTTTGATTTTTTGCAAGAATTCTGGTGGTGGATAGAATGTAATCCTTCCATATCAACTGTGGTTGAAATACAAACTTCTAGCCTGAGATATTCTGAACCCATGGCTTCTTTCAGGGGATTTGACTCAGCTGATCCAAGTCCAGTTCTCATTTGATGTACATCATAATAAATCACGAATGGTTCCAGTAGAACCAGACATCTCAGTGCAGCTCAACAGAGCCATTCTGGAATATCTCTGAAAACTCTACCTCAGGGATGATCATAGACAGAAACGGTGTCTCTTACATATGGCAATTTTACTTACCTCATGTGCCCTTCCTGCTATTAATTATAATCTTATATTCTAGATATTATGTTTGGAAAAAAATATTTATTTCCTTAGGACATTGCCAAGACATTATTCTATTTAGTTTTACCTGAAGTTACCCTATTTAACAACAAATATAAATTAAAAGTCTTTTTTACTTGATTTCATGTCTACCATGCTTCCACATTCACAGTGTATTAATATGGCTAATTAGTTTTTCCTTCAACCCATTTCATTCATTTTTTACAGTGAAGCTCAATAGGTGTGCTAAGTGATATAAAATTTAAACTTTTCCTGGAAAAGCTCATGCTTTCCAAATGACCTAGCTGTGTTGTTTTTGTTTTTGGTTTTGTTTTCTAGGTAGAATCAGAAGGACCCAGCACGCGTAACCAGTCAAAAGTCAATATATTTAGCTTTTGCTCCAGAGAGACTGAATAAATAATACAGATAGTTAGATTGCCCACTGCCACAAGCATGCATTTTTCATGGAAAATTTATGATCTAAGTACACAAGACGTTGTGGATATACAAAAAAGAGGCCAGCAATCCAGAGTCTTTGGAAGATGACAAAAAGACTATTTAGATTCATAAAATGTGCTCAGTCACGGAGGCAAGATTCATAGGACGTTGTGTGCACAATGCAGCACAAATATTGACTAGTAAAAAGACTGTTTACTGCTGAAGAGATGGGAGACTCATTAGTGGCATAACAGAACCATAAGCTGGCCTCCTCCAGAGGCACAGAAGTTAGTAGCAATGAAAATGACGTCTGAGAAGGACGCTGCCATCTGTAAGTTTACACATCGGATGGCTTAGGGGGGAAAGAAAGGCATGAAATTATTCTGAAACCCTGATGAAAAAGTTTCTAAGAAGGAGAAGGAAGCATTTGGGAAATAGATGGAATATAATCCAGAAAATGCTTTGGGTTTTTTTGATAGAGCATGGCAGTTAGTGAGAAATACATTCTTTTATTTTTTGCTTGTGCTTTTGCTTTTAAATGCTGTCTTTTTATTTCCCATGGGAATTATAAAATATAGATTTACATTTTGACAATATAGTCCTAGGATAAACAAAGTGTCCTAATGATTATGTCTGGGCCATTTTCCCCCAAACCCTAACCCCTGTGAATTGAGAAGTGTGATATGGTGAGTGACAGCAGTCTAGGGACAGAATATTAAAATGTAAAGCCTGCAAGTCGTGTTCAATAAAAATACATCAAGGGGGATGAAACCTTTACAATTCACCAGCACATTTTATTCTACAATTTTCAAAAGGAAAGTAGCAGGGGTCTCAATCGAAGCACATTGAAATGTTCCATCAAACACATCTCTTCTAAATGTAGCCTGACAGTGCCTGCTTCCATTTCCCATCTTCTCACTTAAATGGGTAACACATGTGTAAATGATGTTTATTTTATTGTAAATAGAGTGTTGTCTCTGCCCTTTAATATCATGGCTCTGTACTTGCACCCTTGGTATCTCCTTTAACTGCTAATGCAGTCTTCTCCTATACACATTTATTAAGGCTGAAAGGGAGGCCTCTGCCCAGGTACCCCATCCCCCTGCACAGTGGCAGGGTTGATTTCATAGACATTTTCCATCCCTAATAATTGGGTATCACATCCTGTCTTGAATATAATTTCCCTGTTTACACAAGCTCTTCTGGTATTTTATTCCATTGCCTGAACTGTTCCCTTGAGGCTGGTTAAAGCTTTTCTTCATATTTAACCTATAGGTTTTCTGTTGAAGGGTAGTGCACAATGTCCTCTTCTGGCCTTGCTAAGAAACAGGGGAAAAGTTGTTCTATCTTTTCGTATGTCCTTTAAGAAAGGTGCAGTTTGCTCTGTGTTCCCCACCAGCCAGCTGTGAAACAGGGACTGGTAGACGAAGACGAGATGGGGCTGTCTAACTGTACAGGAGACAGCTTCACCAGTGACACCCACATCAAGAAAGTCACTAGGATCCCACCTATTCCAGACTTCGGCTGACATTTGGCAGCACAAAAAACAGTTTTTATCAGAGAGATCAGACCAGTGGTCCCTCTGGTGGTAACTTCTGCCGAGATCACCAGTTGGTTCGGGAGCAGCAGTGGACAGTTGGATCCCTGGGGAGACAACTTCTCCCGGAGGCCACTGAGCACCTCAGCCAGAGCTCAGCTGTGGTGCCTAGTTCCAAGTACCCCAATTATCAAACCCTTGGTTGTTGTGTACTTATGGATTATCTCCACCTTAAACATCTACCCTGAAGCAAAAGTCTGGTTTTGAGTGTGCCTGTGATGGTTTTCTTTAGTCGTGCTGTGGAACAGACACTTTTCTCTGCCCATGGAGTGCCTGTCCCAGCAGCGTGACACAGTTTGCCACAACCACGTTTCCTGAGTGAACGCTTCCCAACACACCTACTCTTCACCACGTTCTGCTTTGGATTTCCATATGGCATTTTCTCAAAATGTTCTGACTGAACACAAGCATTCAGAAATGCACTGGGTGCCTGTGTCCCGGTGCTGGCGAGGGGGGCTGCAGGCGGGGGCGCTCTGTGAGGAGAGGCGGGCACTGCTGGGTATTGGCACAGCTGGTTACAGATGGCTTGGCACCAGCTACCCCACAGGGCATGTGGCCTGTGAAAAAGCATTGGATGGAGGAGGAGGGAACAACACGAGTGAGAAACAGCCATGCAGACACCCGAGAAGTAGGAGCAGGGGTCGGAAGTGTGCCCTGCCGGCATCAGAGATCCTTGCAGCCTGTGGGGAGGAGCACTCTGGAGCAGACAACTACACTACAGCCCATGGCGGACTCTGTGCCAGAGCAGGTGGAAAATCATAGAATCATAGAATGGTTTGGGTTGGAAGGGACCTTAAAGTTCATCTAGTTCCAACCCCCCTGCCATGGGCAGGGACACCTTCCACTAGACCAGGTTGCTCAGAGCCACATCCAGCCTGGCCTTGAACACTTCCAGGGATGGGGCATCCACAACATCTCTGGGCAACCTGTTCCAGTGCTTCACCACCCTCTCCAGGAAGAACTTCTTGATATCTAATCTAAACCTCCCTGATTTCAATTTGTACCCGTTACCCCTTGTCCTGTCACTACAGGCCCTTGTAAAAAGTCCTCTCCCAGGTTCCTTGTAGCCCCTTCAGATACTGGAAGGCTGCAATAAGGTCTCCTCGGAGCCTCCTCTTCTCCAGGCTGAACAAGCCCAATTCTTGCAGCCTTTCATCATAGGAGAGGTGCTCCAGCCCTCTGATCATCTTCGTGGCCCTCCTCTGGACTCCCGGATTCCTGAAGGAGCTGAGGCCTGTGGGGAGCCCACGTCAGAGCAGGAGAAAAGTATGAGCGGGAAAGAGCAGCAGAGAGAAACTGCTGGGTACTGACTGCACCCTCTCCCTCCCTGGGCACCCTGGGGTGGGGAGGGGAGTCTGGAGACTCTGGGGCAGAGGGAGGAAAGATACTGCTTTATGGTTTGTCTTTTTGTGTTTCTGACTACCCAAATCTATTTTAATTGGCAATAAGTTCATTTTCCTATTTTGACCATGACCATGATTGGTAAGTGGTCTCCCTGTCTTTATCTCAGCCCACAATCTTTCTTGTTTCCGTTTTTCCTGGTTTTTTGACCCTCTCCTTTGGATGGGTGGGAGCAGCTGGGTAGAAGTTTGCTTGTTTTGCTACAAGGACAAGGACAAAAAAAAAGCCAGCAATCATCCAGATAGGATTCTCAGCTGTAAGGTTTTCTGCTTCGGCTTTTTTTTTCCTTTGTAGACTGTAAAGAAATAATTTAGGTCACTACAAAGAAGTTAAGCTGGAGCATAACCTGATCAGCTCTGTACATACATTTTAACCTGTTAATTCATTCCTCATTGGTGTAGTATATGGTTCTATGAATATTTCTGTTAATAACTTTACACACATGAATAGACCCATTAATCACAACTAAGGAGACTGGAAGGATTTCAGATGTTTGCAAGAGGGGGATGTTTGGCTGTAGAAGTCAGCTTCGAACAGGTTTTCTGGGCCTTATTTTCCTTTGTGATGTTAACCAAAAGGCATAAAATGTCAGTAACATGAGCATGATTATTTTGGATATGAAATGTCACCTAGATGCCTTTATAAATACATACTTAAATAATTTTTATTGGCAACTTCTGCCCCCTTAAAAAGTGTAGTAGTCTTGGATTTGTAAAGTAGATCCTAATCTGACATCTATGGAAAACTGAGATGCTTGGAATGAAAATGGCAGTTCTGTAAACTTGTGTAGAGGTGCCGTATAGGGGATTTTGTGACTAGACAATCACTGCATCTATTTGTGACAGTAAAGCAAATCTTTGTGGTTTTCCATCCCTTCGACAAGGTGTAGGCAGCCATAAAGCAAGCAGTATGACATAGGAGGGCAGAGCTAAACTGTGGCTGTAGACAGGGTCCTTTAACATGGTTCCCTGTACAGCTCTTTGAGTTAGCCATGCTCAGATGTCATCTAGTGCCAGAACTTCTTCCCTTCTCCAACCCCATTTGTGCTAAACAAGAATAATCAGAGGATTGTAATGTAGTCTGACCTATTTTCACTGGACCTGTGGACTCGAGCAGGTGTAAAATCACAGTAAATGAAGGAGCTCTGGGCCTAGCTGTAAAAAGAGAGCAGCGTGTGAGACTGTCAAGGTTCATCTGTGTTTGCCTGCCATGCTAAATTATGTTTCCATGCCTATTCTGAGATCTAAACCTTTGTGATCTAGCCCAGCATCCTATAGACAATGACCTGGAAGAGTCCAGCAGTAGAACATGCACAGAGTAACATTTCCTCAATATTCCCTATCTTCAGTTAGGGCATAGCCTTGACATCTAGAGTGTTTACATCTTTGTCTATGCTTTAGAAAGGACATTCCTTTCATTAATTTGTCTAATCATCTTTTGAATCTGCTTGATGCGGGTGACATCCACAAGTTACTGTGGCAACGAGTTATGCAATTAATTCTGTTTTATGTAAAAGTGCTTTCCTTTGTTTGCTTTTAGAACTTCCCATCTGATAATTCTGTTTGACTATTTATAATTTTTGTGCCATGAGAAACAATAAATACTCATTCACTCTTCTTTTTCACAATTTAGAGACCTCTCTCAATGCTTTCAGACCTTTTTTGTTCGAGCTAAAGAACTTTGGTCTGTTTAATCTCCTCTTGTATGGAAGCACTTTTGTATGTTCAGAGTTGCCTGCATCTTTCTGATGGTTGTTGTATTCTTTCTGAGATGCTAAAGAAGGATATAACAGAATGCACTTCACGTTTTTTGTGGATGTTCCATATAGAAGAATAAGGATTTTGTTGTTGCTATTTATTTATTTCTCATCGGTTTTTGATGTGCCGTTACAGAAATACCAATATAAGCGCATATTGTAGGTGCAGTTATGCCAGCGTAAACTGCTTTGTGATACATAGGAATGGGAACAAGCCACACCAGGATCAAGGAAAAACATTATAAATGTCCAAGTGCATCCACTATGAGGCCTGCAAAGTATCAGTAGTAACAACAGCAATAATTCCTCTGTGAAATGAATTTACCAATAGTTTTGTACATAGAGTCCATGCGCATACCAGCCATAAACCAGAGTCACCTAGGAAAACCTTTCAGTGAACGCTTGATTTCAACCTGTGAATAATTCTGCAGATATTCCTTTCATTTTGCTGGGAGTACTCATCTGCTTTTCATCTCTACACATGCTTTGTTGGGTCAGGGCCCAAAGCATTTGAACAAATATTTATCAGATATTTCACAGAATTTTCCAGCTCTACCGGGAGCCAGATTCGTAACACCCCTGCATGTTCTTATGCCAGGGGTGAAAATGAGCCTATTCTCTTATACTGTGAAAAAGAACTGATTTATCTGATTGGAACGAGGAGGCTGAATTTTAAGCACATTAATAACTCAGTTCTGTGTTTAGTCTGTGCACACAATAACCAGATTTGTATTCGAATAGTGCAAAGCTTTTGATCCTCATGGCTTAGTACACAGGTTTAATCCCCTACAGAATGGATTACTTTTACAAGCTAGATTCCCTAAATGAGGCAGTGGGAAGTATTTATGGCTATACATTGACTTTGCCATTCCAGACTAAGAAACATACTTAGACTTGGTAGGATCCCAGTCACACAATCCTTTATCCATCTGTAACTTACCTGTTGGCTCCCCAAGATCAAGGTCTTTACAAATCCCATCTTTTCTTCCATCACAGGATATTTTTGTTCTTGGAGGGGTACCCTGAACTCATGTGATTCTACCACAGTCCCCAGTAGGATAAGTGGAGGTGGCTAAGACAGGCTTGATATGCATTGTAAGTAGATACTGTTTTTCAGTTGGGGATGGAACCTGAGGTTTCTTCATCATCATCTACTATGTGCGGACTCAAAACAACATCTAAGAGCAGGCTGGCATAACGTGGATGCAGAGTTATTTTTGGATAAAACCTTGAGCTTCATTTATAATTTCAAATGTAGTGGAAAAGATAACTTGGATTTGTTAGGCATCATAGGATCACAGAATCATAGAA
>NW_010269665.1:0-1400 GCF_000690775.1 Eurypyga helias
GCTCGTCCCAGCCCCAACTCCCTGCCCGCGTTGCTCCCTGCCTGCTCCCCTCCCCGGGAAAAGGCTGGCAGGAAGCCTCTGCCGACCCACCTTGCGCCTCCCAGCACGCAGCTTGTTGGGAGGATCCTGATTTCCCCTAGTTGTCTTCGATCTCAGAAGTTGTGCAAATTTGCGTTCTTTCTCTTCTTTCTATCTTCCTTCCTCCGTACTCACCCTCCTCAGTAAAGTACCGTCAGAGATGAAGAGGTCAGTGTAAGTGTGGTTTTGGATGAGACAGGTTTGGGGTTGTTTTCTATGTCTTGGGTAAAGTAGCATGGCTTCAGAGTTACATGATGGAAATACATCTCGTGCCACAGAGAAAAATCTTTGTTCAAGTCATTCTTAAAATAATTGTCATTCCTGGTTTTGTTTTGTAGTGCAAGACTTGTCAACTCTTAGTTAAAGTGAAAGGTAGTCTTTTAAAGGACATTTCTAGGGAGATGAAACTACAGGATCACAGCGTTTTTAGCTAAACAGCTACCTCTTGAATAATATGGGTTCATTGAGTATAGCAGTGATAACAATGAACTTCTTAGTTTTGTCGTTTTTGCAGGCTGCATATAGGGTGATTAACTGTGTTACCAGAAGTTTCAGAAACAGTCATATATGTGCACTTATAAAATAGGTACATAAACAGCTATACTCAGAGAAGCAGAAAGTAGAAACGTTTCTGAACTCTGCATTACAAATATTGACTCTTGCCTAGATGATGTTTGCTTTAGGAGTGGTTTAATTCAAAGATCATTCCACTGACAAGTGAAGTGACTCCAGATTTATATCATGTAACTGAAATAATAACTTGTCCAAGGATCAATAAGTGATGTTTCCTATTAATACACTGCTGTGAATGTTAACCAATTGATTTACATTATGACAAGAGCAAGAAATTAAAATTGCAACATATTTAGTTGTAAATACAAACCCATTTTAGTTACAATTTCATCTTCTTTCCTACCCCACCCACTTTATGTTTCTAACCCTACTTGTGACATCATGCTTATCTAATTACTTATTTAAGAAAGATCATTAATATTTGAAACACTAAATTGATTCTACCACTGCTTTCAGCAGTTGTAGAATTAAAATACAGCACAATTTTCATTACTATAAAAAGTCTGTCATTTTATGAAAAAGTATTGTAAATGTGCAAATCATTTTTCAAAGCTATTATTCTGATCAGTTTGCAATTACACCTTGCTTTCTATATTTATATCATGCATATGTAAATTTCTGCAGCCCAGGGAATTCTTGAAACTCAGAGCCATGTGTCTAACTTGGAAGAAATAGTTTTTGGTTATGTATATAATTTTCAGTCATTTCATTATGTTCCTACAATTAAGTATGTAGACTGAAACAGCTTG
>NW_010269665.1:1410-21341 GCF_000690775.1 Eurypyga helias
TTGCTGGAAGAAATTAATAGCCAGGCCTGATCCTTTCTGTGCTGGAACACAATGTCCTACTTTGCTCTGATAGCGTTGTTAAGGATTTTTTGAATCATCACACTAAAAACCAAAGGTATAGTGGCAGCACATCTGTCTACACAGCTTTTACTTGAATGAATCTAATTTAGTAATACATAGAGGAGGGTAGTTTTGTTTTTCTCAGCCATAATGATTTGCTAGACATTTGTGAGTGAACCAGATCTATTACACAATTGCCTTTATGCATAAACAATGTCATTCCATTATTATTCTACTGGTCTTCACTGTTGCAGGAAATAAAGATTAAGCTCTGATTGTTACATTGTGGGAGGTTTAAACTCACTTAGTAATGTTACTTATGGGCAAAGTTGGATTTCCAATTAGTTGTGCTCATTTGCCCCTTCGATGCATGCTTTGAAGGGCTAATGATACTCTATATGTAACTAATGTATCCACATGACAGCTGAGATTGTAATACTTGCTCAGTTTTCTCTTTATTTAATTTAAATACAGGATTTATATTAAGGAGGAAGAAAATTACATTTTTATGTTTTCCTTATGTACTACTAAAAAGTAGTGACACTTCCAGTAAACTCCCCATAGTTTTGATTCATAGTGTCTTAAATGCAAAGCTTAGAAGTTGTCAATGATACAATTAATGTGTTTTTTTCAGTTTTAGACTCACATGTGACTGCCCAATGTCACATCCATCTGGAAAAGACACTTGGCACACAATTATTCTAAATTTTCTTAATAGACTTTCCCCTGCAAAGTATTGAAAATCCCATCGAAACTGTTGAGTGTTGTAACCTCCAATTAAACTCAGTTCTTTCAAGAGATACCTCTAGGCAATTATGGGATCAGACCATAAAAAATGAGTTAATTGAGTGTACAAAGTATTCTAGGAAGTGGTGTGAAAAGCAGATGATGTATCTGTAAGTAATGCATATTTCAGAATCTGATTTATCTAACCAGCAGATCTTCATAAACTCAAACCTGAAACCCTCTTAGAGCTATTATTACTCACAGATTGTAAACTCAGAAACTATACACAGAAAGATGAGATAATGAAGTAATTACTAATGGTTATTACGATTAGGATGGGAATAGTATTTTCCTCCCAAGTTCTGTGTATGGAAAAATGCTAGCATAACAAACGTGCCTTAGCAAGGGACTACACATTCATGCCTGCAGGTGGCGAGCAACATGTACAATGCAAAGCACTTTCAGTCTGTCGATCCTGCTATTACCATCTCCTATCAGTTTGTTTTACTAAATTATTACTTTATTAATACAACACAGAGTCCAAGGCATTGTTGCTTATGTGCTTGTTACTATCTATTTGATTTGCAGATGAAATTCCTACAGTGGTTGGGATCTTTAGTGCATTTGGGCTTATCTTCTCTGTCTCCCTTTTTGCTTGGATCTGCTGTCAACGTAAATCTTCCAAATCCAATAAGACCCCTCCATATAAGTTTGTCCATGTTCTGAAGGGGGTTGATATTTACCCTGAGAATCTCAACAGTAAGAAGAAGTTTGGAGCAGATGATAAAGGTGAAGCAAAGAATAAATCAGCAATGCCAAAGAATTCTCTCCATCTTGACCTGGAGAAGAGAGATCTAAATGGCAATTTCCCCAAAGCAACCCCTAAAATCCAGAGCTCTCCAGATCTTGAAAATTTGTCTCCTAAGCACTTTTCTGAAAGGAAAAAAGATTCAGTGTCCCCTGATAGTTTAAAATCCATTGCCTCCCTGTCATCTGAAGATAAACAAGACAAGCTAGGAACTCTTTTTTTCTCCTTAGAGTACAACTTTGAGAAAAAGGCATTTGTAGTGAACATCAAAGAAGCACGTGGGCTGCCAGCAATGGATGAACAGTCAATGACTTCTGATCCCTACATCAAAATGACAATCCTGCCTGAGAAAAAGCACAAGGTGAAAACCAGAGTGCTGAGAAAAACCTTAGATCCAGCTTTCGATGAGACCTTCACGTTTTATGGAATCCCCTATAGCCAAATTCAAGACTTAACACTTCATTTTATGATCCTGAGCTTTGACAGGTTTTCCAGAGATGATGTAATTGGAGAAGTCCTCATTCCCCTCGCAGGAATTGAATTGTCAGAAGGAAGGCTGCTGATGGACAGAGAGATCATCAAAAGAAATGTTAGGGTAACATATTTCTTATTTAAACTTTAAAAGCATTGTGCTAGTGTGAGCTATGATCCTTGTATAATGCTGCTAACATCTTGGAAGGAAAAAGGAATAAGTTCACTATGCAAGTCATTGAGAAGCTTTCATAATGGCAGTATGAGGAAGCAATCACATAAATGTAATAAAAGCACATTGCAATGAGCATGTTGCAAAAAATTCCTAATGTCTTAAACTCTACCTGATTATTCAGCTGGTCCATCAGTTTTGAGTAGACCCATTTATATTAGGTCAAGAATCCTCAATCCATATTAATTTACTTTAAAATGAAAGAATGCAAAGATTCATGTATTATCTCATTCCCCTCCTTCCCATTTTTCTCTTCAAAACCATACTTTGTTAAAACTTATTGAAGTCAATCTAAATCTTCTACTAGAACTACATGGTTTTTATAGCAGATTCTTAAAGAATACAGGTAATCTTTAGCTAAGGAGCTGGAACCTGTTAAGACACCATATTGTTGATTCAGGAGTATGTTCTTGCACTTCAATGCTGTTACTACCTTCTCTCTCAAGAACTGTGATGCAGTCTGCAGCTCTACCAAAGACAGTAAGACGCAAGGGAGAAGCCAAAGTCTTACTGAAGTCTATGGCAAAACATATTGAATTCACTGAGTTAAAAAATATTTCATAATATTTTGTCTCATTTCCAAAAATAAAGACCATTTACAACCATCACAGCTGAACCAGAGCAATGCACACACATCACACACACATCTCTCATTTTCTACTAAGGAAGTGGAATGTGTATTGACTTTCGATTTGATTGTTTTCAAAGAGCAAGCATGTTGCCAAATGAAATAAATATGTACCAGATGACATACCAATAACTAATACTGTTATTTTGTAATTCTATCACTCTTTTACAACAACTATAACTATGACACTAATATATTGTTGATAACTTATTGGGTTTTCTGGTGTATAAATTTATGTTTGCTTTTTTCCCCTTGCCTTCCTCATATCTGTAAAATAGATTACCCCTGCAAATGCACATCCAATACTCACAGTGAAAATATTTTACTTCATCTTTATTTCATGTACATTATACTATTTTAGAAAGTGTCAGGGATGAGATTTCACTAACTGTTTCAATACCTACTCTTTAAAAAGATTTTTGCTGAAGATTTTCTTTTAAATTTACCATTTTGTTATACTTTTATAGAATTTTGTTTTTCTATAAGAACTATGTAATTCACTGAGATTGTTTTTTATGTAGGACTTAATTTCTGTTCTCTGAAGTTAATGGTGTCATGCCACCTTATATTTTCACTTACTTATTCAATCTAATAGCCAAACATAAGCAGAGTTATATACCTATGGTAGAAGAAAATGACATTTGTTATGTTAAACAATATTTAGTCCATTTTACACCATTTCAGAACATACAGTTATATGGTATTTGATAAATCTTCTTAATTCTGGTTTAATGCTTGGTTAATGCAATTGCTTATAAATAGTCGTCTTTCTTTCTTTCTTTCGTTTTTCTTTTTTCACTTCCTTAGAAATCATCTGGACGTGGAGAATTACTGATCTCTCTCTGTTATCAGTCTACAACAAACACACTCACTGTGGTTGTTTTAAAAGCCAGGCATCTGCCTAAATCTGATGTGTCAGGATTATCAGGTAATGGGTTTACTAACGAATATGCCTTAAGAATATAAAACAAACAGGCAAAAGAGAGCTGAAATGGGACATTTCAAAGGCTAAAAATAGGCCATAAATGCAGAAGTGGTGTCTATTATTTTTGGCCTATTTATTTTATTCATATCTAGGTCAATGCTTTATTTTCCAGGGTATCTATTTTACAAATTATTTTTTTCAATCACATGTTAAAAAGCCATGACATCTGTTAGCAGTGTAAACCAAAGAGTTTTGTGATTGTCTTGAACAGAAACCATCTGCTGTAAGTTTGGGATGTTGTTTGCATATACTAAGAGCTTTTATTTATTAAAATTATCAATTTATTTATATAAGGTCAGTATTGAGTGAGATCATCATATGGTTTATTTCAGCTTAATAACAAGAAAAGCAAACAGTTACATCTGTGATGAATTTGGCCCACTGATCACTAACATTTATTTGCAAAGGTGAAAAGGTGAACTATGTCAGAGATGGAAGCAGGCTGTAACGTAACACCTGTGCTTTATCATGAATTATACTTGGCAGTGTACTAAGAAAGAGCAGTTTTTGCACTCCCTCCTTTTGGTCATGTGTTATTTTGCGTTCAGTGGAAATTCCTTTGAAGCCAATACTAGACTTGAATTTAGATACACATTAATGTTAGATGACATTAACAGAATAGAATTTAATGTACGATATACTAAGGATAAGACAACCGCACAAAAAACTACCCCCGAATAAACAGTAGAACATCTATGTTGATTCTGTATAGGACTGATATTCTTTCGTTTCACAGGATTTTTCTGAAAGAAGCAGAAGGGGAAGTATTTTTGGAAACCACTGAATCATAATTACTACAATCAATAATGCAGCCTATCTACTTCTCATGCCAAGAAATACTGTGATCTTCTTGGAAAATTAACCCATCCTGGATCCTGTAGAACAAAGTTATAGTTAACTCTCATGTACATAGTGGAGTTCCATTGAAATCCTCCTTTTGATCTTAATTTTATTCACATATCATAAGGTGAAAGGATATAAATGGAGCCCAACAATTTACTAAGTTTACTGTAAGAGAGCATACATTTAATATTCAAAGTTACAGTTGACAGTGGAGGTTTCATTAAGACAGCATGACAGTGAGCTGATCTCAACAGATCAAATCTGGCTGAGGTTCATGCAGTCAGGGAAATAACTTGAAAACAAGAACCCACCTAGTGTCAGCAGCCACTTGGACCCTATAGCACATCCAAACCACATATTTGTTTACTATATTTCTTATGAGAAAAGCTGTAAATTCTTTTTACTCTTTCTGATTCCCTCAGTGGAATTTTGCTAACTTTAGCAGCAATATAATATTTCTAAGAGATACAGGGGCAATGCTACACCTGAACATCTAGTTCTGTTCATCAGAGAATTTGCTGTTCATCAGACAGGACAGGTTCAATATATAGTGGGGTGTCAGTAACAT
The DNA here is from genome assembly GCF_000690775.1 of Eurypyga helias. Taxonomy (NCBI): domain Eukaryota; kingdom Metazoa; phylum Chordata; class Aves; order Eurypygiformes; family Eurypygidae; genus Eurypyga; species Eurypyga helias. Next base: position 6,732 of record NW_010269665.1, read on the forward strand.
ACTGCACTTAGGGCAATCTCATTTTCTCTGTGACTTTCTTCTCAGCCCAGCACAAATCTCGGATAAGGAGGAGGGATAAATGGTGTTTCTATGGGGTCAGGTGAACAATGGCATACCTTAATTTCCTTAGGAAAGTGGAAATGTTTTAACTCAAAGGCTGTTCAATTCCCATATCTTCCTTGGTCCTTGATCATTGGTGTTGAGGTCTCTTAGTAGACCTAATAAAATCAAGAGGACCATTCTAGCCTTATCAACTAGGCAGCCAGAAGTAACAGTCAAAAAATGGCTTTTTAAAAGAAGTAAACAATAGCATGGATCCAATGATAAACAATGATACTAATGTTTTTAATGCTTGTGTGACATATATTCATTTCAAAGACAACAAAAATTTTAATTATATTATAAACTATTTTTAGAATATTTATTACTGTGATAGAGTATGAAAGTGAATATGAATCCTCGCATAACTAGTCCTGTGAAATTATTGCCAGGTCAGGGAAATAAAAACCTTTACATCATCCAACAATTTCAGTCTGATAACTTTTGCATAACATTTCTAGACACAGTTCAATTTTAACTTTATTTTTTAAAAGCATTCAAGTATTCTTAATGCTTTTTAGCTGACTGTTTACATGGAATATCTTGTTTGGGTTCAGTAGAAAGGATTTTTTACTGCATCTTTGCAAGATGAGAATTTGGAAACAGGCCAACGTTTTCACTGGAATATATTCCAAAGTACTTGAAAGGGACAATTTCTAAAGCATTCTCTGGAATTCTTCTGAGTGAAAAAATACAACCACTGTTGAAGACACTAGTAAAAGAATCTTGTAACAGTTGAATAATTATGAGGAATGGAAACACTCAAAGTTGGCTGAGAGATAAAAGTATGGACACTTTCCCTTCCCTTCCTCAACAGTGGTACAGCACAGACAAAAAGTCAAGTACATATCCTAACAATAAACATACCCTTATGTTGAAAGTTTAGAGTTAAATTACTTCAACAAAAATTGACAGAAGCAATTTAACCAATCTAATTGACTTTGGTAGAACCACAATCAAAATGAATCACATCCATTCATCCATTCACTCAGCACGAGCTTATTCTTTCTGAGGCTTTTCTTTGCATGGGACTTATTAACGCTAATGATTACTCCCTACTGGTAGAATATGTGAAAAGCAGATTTCTGTTACACACATATATGTAAACATACATATTTGTTCGAGTCCATTAGAATTTTGTGTACTTTCAGACTACCTTTGGATGTAATAAAGATGTTATTAGCGTCAATGGACTACAGGTCAGGTTTTAACTCATGAAGGAGACATCTGTATTTGATCAGATGAATCACACCCCAAACTTCACTGAACACCTTGATTACACCTTTGGTGACCATAAAGAGAAATTAAAGGCATTATTTCAGATGTAAACTCAAAAAATTGGATAAGATCATCCATCTTTCATAACTTAAAACATCTCCTCATTATGATGTGAGCTATGAAATTTACAATCCATCTAATCAAGGTGTTTCTAAACAGTACTGTTCAATAGCTGATCTATGTTCTTCCTTTTCATTGCAGATCCTTATGTCAAAGTGAACCTGTACCATGCTAAGAAGAGAATTTCTAAAAAGAAAACCCATGTGAAGAAATGCACCCCTAATGCAGTGTTCAATGAATTATTTGTCTTTGACATTCCTTGTGAGGGCCTTGATGATATCAGCATTGAATTTTTGGTTTTAGATTCAGATAGAGGGTCAAGGAATGAGGTCATTGGCCGGTTAACCTTGGGATCTTCAGCAGAAGGAACAGGTGGAGAGCACTGGAAAGAAATTTGTGAATATCCTAGGAGACAAATTGCTAAATGGCACATGCTGTGTGATGGTTAGCAGCTTAGAGAGGGGTTGGAACTTGAAAAACTATATATATATCCATAGGCAAGGAGCAGTTTTCTTTTTTTTCTTTCTCTGCTATGTTTAATTACAGGCTTGTAATGAAAAGATTTTTTTTTTTTTTTTTTGAACGATGGGGAATAAAAACTGGATTGAATTATCAAAACAGAAGGTAACTAAATTTTCACAATAAATAAAGGAATTCATATTTGGTGTTTAAATAGCCCAGCAGTTTTGAAGCAGTATAAACTTCAACAAGAACAGACTATGTCTTATGAAAAAAATCACTGGAAATCTTGCTAGTACTGTTACACAGAAGAAGATAATGTTATTAAAATATATTACTAAATCTAAAAAAAACCCCACCTTTGTGTTACTGGGGGTAGGGTCTGAGCTTGTAAAAGCTGTGAGGAATGTGGGTGAATAGGAGGGTAATGCCTTCTTCCCCTCCACCAAAAACCTTCTTTTATGAAAATTCAATCAATAATTGTAAATTTTAGTTACTTATAGTTTGATCATCCCAAAGATTAAAGAGATTTTCAGCAATTTGCTTTACATGTCACTTCATGGGCAACTACTTGTTTTATGTGTGGAAATAATGTATAATTATTTACACTTGGAATTTTTAATATGTATATATAACTTGTTTTACAGTGACTTAAATAGATGCATTCTTCTAATTGTTGAGCAAGTTAACATACATTGTTTTGTTAAAAGGGCTCCTTTACGGGTGACTGCACATGCTACAGCTTAGCTAGAATTTGGGGTTAGGTATGGCTTGCATTTTTTTCCTCTAACAAGGATTATACTTTAGGCATTTCAAACCATGGGAAAGCATTCCTATTGAGAAGAATTAACATACAGAGTACTACAGTCCATGAACTTTCACCAATTATATTTTAAGACATTCAGTAATGCTTAAAGAAAAAATGTTTCTTCTTTTATTTCATTAAAAAAAAAAGGAAACAAAATAGTGAGACAGAGAACAAGACCTTATTCCGCTGTTTAGCTTCCTGAACTGTGACTAATGCTATTACAATCAGTAAGACTACTCCTCCCAGCATAGAAAATTTAACTAATTTAAAAATATTGCAGGATATGCAATCAAGCTCAAATTATCATTTATCCAGCATTATGTTAGGCAAACTACTTAAAAAGTGCATTTAACTTAGATTATATACATTAATGTTCATTACTGATTGTATTGAAAATTGGTGGGGATAAGGGAAAATAACATCCTGATTCATTGTTAGTGTGGCATATGTATGTTTAAACATAAACTGTGCCAGGCTGGGGGAGTATCAAGTGTAACATAAACAAGTATATAAATAAAGCATTTGGACCTGTGAAATTTACTCTTGGTCAAACAAGATAGACTTTTAGGCTGTCAGAACTATAGCACAACTCTAAACAGATTATCTACTAAAATTTGTACACTGATTTCTGAAATCTGATACAGAATTGTGTGCAAATATTACTCTTACACCATTTTCAATTACAAATAAGAAAAAAGAATATAATGATGTTAGTTGTTGACATAAGAAGAATTTTAAAAATGGAAAATTGTTTTCAGTATTTTGCCATACGTCATTTTGTCACATGTTATTCCACTGAAGTGAATGAGACTACTTGGGGATTAAGGTATTGCTCAATGAGCGGGCATGCCAGTTAAAAAACATACACTGGATCTCAAATTACTTTCATTAAACAAGAGATTCAGGTCTCATTCAAAACTGTTGAAGATTTGTTGTCAACTTTACGTGTTCTCATATGGCCAAATTATGTTTGCAGTAAAGGACACTGAAATATGAAATATGCAAGTAGACAAATAGTACTGGAAGAATTCTGTTGAGGCTCTTCCAGGTTTTGTGTCAGTATTTTCTCCAGTTTTTGAGAATGTGTTTGATATAACAGTGTTTATAAAGTTCTGTAAAAATACATTTTCAAAATAACATAAACATGCTTTTTATGATAATGCTTAATGTAAAAATACTGCGTATTGTATGTATAAAGGAGAGGAATCTTTTTCGCTTATTTCTTTAGAAAGCTGATTAACTGCTTAAGGGCTAGAGTTTGCCAGCCACATTAAAGCAGAGCTAATCCAAAGCCACCAAGTCAAAGGAAAGATGCCCACAGGCTTTAGTGGGGCTTGAAGTGCAATCACAGAGAAAAACTCTTGTGAACCAACCCAGCAATGGGACCATGAATAAGGGGATACTGATTTAATAGAGACTGGGACTGTTTATCTCACTACCACACAACCACAGATATTACAAATTGTAATAAAAATGTGATTGCATGAGAGAGGATGGGAGAGCTTGTAATTTAAAAAAAAAAAAAGAAAAAAAAGAAGAGTTTTTTTTATATTAGCCCATAAGTAGTACAAAAAATTTAAAAATCATAAGTCATCTGTCTCCAGAGAACACAAATTCTGACATTAGGAGAAAAAAAAAAAAAATCTATCTTTTTGAATTAATGATAGGCTGTGACCACCTGTCATTTTGTATTCAACAAGTCGTCATCAATTTTTTTCAGTTTCTATAGCAGCTTGAGGGTTAATATTTCTGTCAGCTAAATGACAGTTCTTGGGTGATAGGGGGTAGAAATGGGAAAGGGAAATGAAGAAAAATTTGTTAAATCTAAAACCCCCCTGTAAATAGAATTTTGTTTTCCGTTTAAAACAATGTTTATCTTGGAAAGTTGAGTAAAGACGACTTGTAACACATTCATAAAACAGCCAAGGCAGGAGCGAATGTGGACCTTCACTGAAGTGAGAAATTCTGCTGTTTTATAAAGTATTCAATTCTCATTGTGAATATCTTGAAGTATGTTAAGGATGCTGTACTGTATTAAACATGTAAAAAAAATGATGTTTGTCTAAGTAGCTTACAAAAATAATAATAACTCCTTGAATGGGAGACTATCCATGCCTGGAGATCTGTCGTAACTAAATACCTGACTCTTTATGGTGTTGTAACTTAATAGAAGCTATTTGAGAGGAAGCATGGTGTATGAGATTTTGTAAGTTATTTGTGCCGGTTCTGTATGTTGTGCCATGTGTGTAAGACAAGAATAAACTGCTGCTTTCGTTCATCCCATCCCAAAACAATTATCCCACCAATGTATCTTTTCCAGAGAGTGTTAATATTGGTATTCATGGTCTACTCTCTCATGCTTCTATCAAAAGGCATTTGCCTTGCAAAGTCTTACTCTTCTCATAGAGATGGATTAGACTTATTCTGCCAAATACTAACTGGGCATATCAGATGTTCTTTATTTGTACATTCTTGCTGCATACACTTGTCTTGAACTGTACCATACACTCATGCTAGAACCTGAGAAATACCGCATGAGAGAAAATCTGAAGCTTACATAGGCCCTGCAGGGACTGATCTACATATGTAAAGAAGAATGAATTCTAGAATATTAGGTAGAAGAAGGAAAATATAAACCATATTACTATTGGAATTCTGGTCACATTCCAGGTGTTTTCCAGAAAAACTAAACAAAACAAAACAACTAACCAAGTAACCAAACAAACAACCCCCCAAGAAAAGAAAAAAACCAAACCAAACTAACCAAACAAACAAACAAAAACCAAACCAAAGCCAAACACCCACCCTCAGACACTCTTCCTTTGGTGTAAGGAAATAATGTCAGGCTCATCAGATGAGTCTGAAAGGTAGGGTAGAGAAAGTATTCCTTCAAGTAATCAATTCTTTTTTCTTCCATGAATTGTAAGTTCTCCTAAAATAATGGTGACTCTCATGAGTCACATTTCAGACCTTCTTCTGCATGACAGTGCTCATGAATATCTTTAGGTTTTCCAGCTGTAATGCATCTGAGAGAGGAGAAGTCTTTAGGATACTGGTCAATATTGCTATTTCTACCTTACATTGCTGCAACAGGCAAGTCCTGTGAGGCCTCAAGGGAGCCCTCAAAGATGTTCTCCTCCTTACAAGCCATGTGATTCCTCAGTTGCACACTATTCCATAAGCTTCTTGTATTTATAGATTATCATGGATAGCAAATTGCTGTATACACAGTAATAACACATAACTACAGACGTCCACAAGCAGTGCTTCTGCTCAAACAAGATTCAAATAAACATAATGTAAGCTGCAACCTTCTCATTTTTGTTTTCTGCTTCATGAGGTCTCATGAAGCTGATGAGCAACTGATGGCACTCTCACAGTTGCTATGATTGGTATTGGCAACTATTTGGTTTGTTCTTCTGATGAGTCCTTCATTCAAAAAGTCCTATCCAGTTCTCACAGGCTTTTACCTTCTATAACTAGAAAGCTGTTGTAAGACGACTTTGAGTCTAGAGGCTTTGAGGCAGCTTTGGAGCACTGATTAGAGTTGCAGCATGGCAGTACCTTCTAACACAGAATAAAGGACTAAAGTCAGTAAGAAGAGAAATGAGAGGAATTAAATTTTTGTTTATATTAGTGTTAAGTTTGCATATGCTAGTTTTGCCGTTGTGTCTGAAGTACTTTGTGCATGACCAGACAATGTCAGTCACAGAAATGAAATCTTCTGATTACACTGCCATCAACAAAATCAGGTGTTGTCCTGTCTGATGAGTTCACATTCTGCTTGACCTCTTCAGTCGCAGTAGCAGGACTGAGGGGACATTCCTTCCCCCCAGCTGCCAGAGCTCTGCAGTCTCTCTTGATACGCTCTGCATTACTCAACAGTACTGTTGGTGACCACATGGAAGAGCTCTAATAGTACGTGGGCTGGGCAAGCCTTAGCAACATGCTGGATCCTATCCTCATGGCAAGCATCAAACCTCCCAGTATATCACTGGGGCAAGTCAATAGGTACAATTATCACACTCCTTTTCTCCTTTGAGCAGATACAATGTGTGAATTCGGTTGGCTCTGATAAATCCTTCATTATTCTTCTCAGTGACCAGGGCAAGATACTTGTTCTGAAGTTGCGGGTGGGGCCACCCAGTCTTGTGACTGTTGCCAGAAGTCACAAACTGCCAGCTTTCTCCATTTTGAAAGCTCCCTTCCAACACATCAGACCCTTCCCTACCTCTGTCTGGGTCTACATCAGGATAAATAACACCAAATAGTGCTACAAACCATGCCCTTTGGCGTACTGAGACCATTGCTCCACAGCCTCCCAACAGCCTTACCCAGTCCTGTTGGGAAGGACTGGGTTTCAGCACACCATGTTAAGCTAACTGCAGCTTTGACTTTCATGTCCCCTCTGCTGCTATGTACTTTACTCTCCCCTGTAAGGTACCAAACTTCCCCAGCAGTAGCCCAAAGCCAAGGGCAACTTCCATCACTAGGAGTGAAACCCAGAGCTAATGCTGCATGCTCATGGTTGTTGTCAGTCACCATTTGACCTACGCTATTGTTCACAGCCTGCTGGGAGTACCTCCAGAACTTCTTCACCCTTTTCCCCTCAAGCACCACTTCTCTGGCATGCGGCTTCTTGTCCCCTCCCTGGCCCATCTGTCTCCCTCCTCAGGAGTCTGCAAACATGGTCAGGCACTGGTGTACGCTATCCGCCTTCGCTGCCCCTGAAACTGCAGCAGTCTCATTCATGGACCTCTCAGGTATAGTGAAGTTTCTAGAACTGTTAACCCGATTCTCTTTAAGGAGCAGAATGTCTTCCCCCTGTAGATGCAGTAGGATCTCTCATTATGAATCTTTCTGACAGTACTCTTAAGCCATTAAGAGGTTGGACTTGAATGGAAAATTCTCAACTTCCTCTTGTCCTGACGAAGGAGGCTTTATTCATTATTGAACCTTATTTCTCCTCTTTGAGCTGTGTCCCAAGGGGATTTTTTAGATGACTGAGCTCTAAGAAGACATATGGATTTGTGTTTTTGTAAGTGGACCATGCAGCATCGAGTTTGGGTTTAAATGAAACATACAGGAGTTTAAGGTCTCACTGGGTGACAGGTAAGTGTTGTATTATTGCAAGCAGCTTCACTAGGGCTGTGGTTACACATAGGGCTGAGGTAGTAGTCATGTATAGCTGTTCAGAGTCATAGCATTCTTGATTATGAGTTAATCAGCAAATATGAATTAGAATAGAGTGTTTGCAATATAAGTTAATGTTGCAAAAAGATCTCTGTCTTTCCTTCACATAAGAAATACTGCATTATGAAAGGTTCTAGTTCTACAAAAAAACCCAAACAAAACAAAAAATAAAAAGCACAAATGCAGAAGGTAAAAATGCACAGAAATATGTTAAGGTTATTTTCTTTTGAAATTGCTAGAGATGCATCAATTTAAATCAATGACATTGCTGTTACAGTTCTTCTTTTTAACCAACCAATGGTTCTGTATGATGACTGCAACATTTAATTTAGTCTTGAAGACAATCACAGGGATAACCAGGAATTTTCTCTGGCAGGTGATGTAAATATTTTGCATGTATTTCTTAGTATCAGTAGCAGCATTGATTACGTTTCAGTAATACCCTCCAAATGAGACTGATTTTAAGACTATGTGAATTAAAGTTTCTAGTTGGACACTAACATAAGAACAGGGAAACCTCTGCATATCTGCATCTGAGGTGCCTACCTATATTGATTTGTGGGGAAAATAAACTGTATTCTAGCCTCAATTTTCCTTTCAGTAGCATGGTAAAGCTTAAGAACATAAATAGTAGCTACTAACTTTTGTTATAAATTATTATTTCCACCATTTTCCAGGGCTATAATGCTGCTCTGGGGACAGCATTTTCTTGAGATAAATCCCTTAGAGCTGTATGCCACAATGGATACATATGGAGAAGAAAATAACTGTGAATCATAAATAGTCATACAATAATAGAGAATTATCCCAGTCTAAAATCAAAAGTGGTATTAAGCAGCAGTAAATGTTACAGATAAGTAAATCAGCATGAAGAAAGTGCACATGAGTAAAACAGCAGCAAAGGAAAGGAGGTAGAAGTCTGATACTTCTTCAGAACAAGTGAAAACCACATGTAGATAGCCTTTGATACACATTTGTGTCGGTTATTTTCCCTCTTATTCACTCAATGAAAGCAATACACCCTTATTTTAGCCGACTTTGATTCTCATCAGTTAATGAGCATTTGTTCTAACTTTAAGCTCACTATGTGTGATTGCTGTTAAATTTGCTTTGTACAAGGGCTGCAAGTGTTGAGTACTGCACTTCTTTATACATACAAATATTACCTGATGAACTGCCAAGTCTTCACTGTTAGGAAATTTGATGCTTTTAGTCTGGACTGACACTGGCGATACCAGGAAGGCCTGTTTGACTCAGATATTTCCTCAGGAGGACCAAAGAGGGGAGTTTTGACCTGAATTATAGTCAGAACAAGAAGTTTCGTTTATTGCTCTACTACAGGCTTTCTGAATAACTACCTTCACACCTTCTTATTCTTATTCCTGTTTCTCAAACCTCATTTTTGCTGCCCTGGCATTCCCCTTTATTTGATGAGGTCTTCACCCAAAGAGGCAACCTACATGCTAGTCTCTCTGCCCTCATTTCCAATAGTCCCAGTTTTAATACATCCATAACCAAATTTGGAAGTTCTATTACAGTTACCTAGATAACCTTATCCTCACATTCTTTTACTGATACGTGTTCTTGGACATGGCTGACATTGCAAAAATTGACTCCCAGAAAGTTTTCTGTTGCTTCTCTTCCATTTTCTTTGAAATGTAGTTATTTCTAAATATAATTTGCCACTTGTGATATCCAGCCCTCCCTCATAATCTTATCTGTAACTTTCCTCAGCTTCTCACAATGCTATTTGCCACATTCAGCCATTTCTTATGTTGTGTTAAGTAGTTTTTCTGTTAAACTGTTTAAAACTCCTGCCACAGCTCAGCCACTGACTGAATTTTTGGCTGTGGTCCTAACATTATCTGGTATCTTCCTTATGTGTTCATATGCTCTTATAGGATAGAAAGTAAGGTTCAAGAATTAGGCCTGGATTCTTGCTGTCCAAAATATCTCTGTTAAAAGACTAGCTAATTTACCTCACCTTTTAGTAAAAGGCTAAAGTTAGCCACCACCACATGATATTTTAGCTCTGAACTAAATCATTAGATCTGAATCACTGTGGCCCTCAATCTAGTCCATAGGTATGGTCAGAAAGAAGCTTCTCCATTGGATATGGGTGTCTGAGCATGTCATCATGTTCAACAGGGCTGGGCCTAGTCCCTGTAATACTGAGCAAGGCAAGCAGATAGTAGCTAAGGTCAATCAAGAGTAGTGTGGGTGAGGGTCCTCAGTGAGGCTGGTTAGGGCCATTAAGGCCTATTAGTGCCCTTACAGCCACAAGAGGAACCATGAGAGGCATTTATATAAAGCCATAGTGTCTCTGAATACTTCATTTAAGTGGCTACAATTGTATGCCTCTTGAATCTCTCCTAAGCTTGTCCTTGTTCTATTATGTTTATTACTTTATTCCTAATTGTGATGAACTCTGTTACCTCACAGTTAATACATAGATTATGAAAAAAATACATTACTTAATATAACATACCCAACAGCAAATCTCTGTTTTCTCCCTGTCTCCCTAAGCCAACATTACAAAGTCAGATATTGAGATACAAATGACCCTTCAATAAGTTAAAAATTCTGATGCACAAAACTGGAGCAGCACTGAAAGTTAAAAAAAAAAAAAAAGAAAAAAAGAAAAAATCTGATTATAAAATCATAATTAATTTACCAGAAAACTTGTGCCTTATCTCAGAGGAAGGCAACTTGAAGTGACAAAATATCTGACACCTGAATAATAATATAAGAATATACTTTATGGAGAAGCAGTATCTTGCCTGCCAGTTTTGTTTCGAGTTTAGTGTTTTGTTATTTTTTTAATATTCATATTCATGTAGGACAGAAAAATCTTGTCACAAATTATGTTTGATTAGTGGACCTGTCTCTGTCCCAAGGGGTCGTGTTTCTTGCCTATGGAGGCAAGCTTCCCACAAGATCCTACTGGACGCAGTCTTCTGTGTGGGAAAGAAAATGATATTGAAACATATAAAGTTCAGAAAATGTATTCTAGGGATGGAAATTTTCCTGTGAATTTTTCATTTTCCTATTTAGAAGACTGGTATATTTTGTTGTAAGGAAATATTTTTCATAAACCTTTCAAATGGGCAGTTATTTAGACCTACATTGAATAGATTTTTAATGTCTGTTTCATCAATTGAATAATTAAAGCATCTATGAGTGGAAGCGTAGTGGTTCAAATTGTTCATCATCATTTGCCTTAGTTTCAGGCAAACAACCTATCTCTGAGAACACAGGGTGCCTGGAGGGGCATTATCTTCCTATTGTGCTTTGTATGACACTTTTCTCTGGAACTACTAAAAACTTTCCGAAGGAGCAAGGAGTTGGACATAACTCCACCCAGAGCTCAGAGAAGTGCCAAAGTACATGATACAAGATTTTCTTACCCCATTCTTTTAACTTAATAGTAAATTTAAAACATAATTAGAAGACAAATGTCATGATGCAGAAACGTAAATGAAAAATGTGTGGGCTAAGAAAATAGTTCAATTCACACAAGTAAAAAAACTAAACCAGCTAAACAAACAAAACCCTATCCAAGCCAGACCTTTCTCAGAGTATTTAGTTCAGAGCGCAGAGCAAAATCGGATTATATTGAAATTTGTCACTGCAGCCTTTAGAAACCAGAATAACAAAAACAATGATGATACCTTGGAGTTTCTACTTTATAAAATTAAATACTTGCTCTTCTAAAGTTTGAGGTGTCATAATGGGATTCTTATAAATGTCTAAGGGTAAATTAACTGTTGATACATCTCCAGGCTCAAAACCAATATTTCCCCCAGGTATTCTAGTATTTTACTCCTGGTTACATAAGGGTGTGTGCAGAATGCTCATGGAAAGAAGCAAAAAGAAATGATAGGGTCTTAACACCAGTGTTCATGCATGCACAGTACGCACGCCTCTGATAATCTCTACTTCATTTTGACAACTAAAAGGAAGTTTGGTCAATCTTCTCTCAGTGGGAAGAAGGTGTCAATAAACTTCTCAGAGTGATTAAAGCTCAATGAAAGAACACTTGGAAACCATACGTAGCTAAGTTTCACTAAGAATTTCTGTGAAAGTGATCAGGTTGGATCTTTTGCTGGCTTGGCAATTTTTTTGCCCACTCAATGGTAATTTGAAATGTAGAAATGTAAGAGAGTTATGATACCCAGAGCTAGGAAATATCTGCAAAAAGATTGTACTGTCAGCCAGCATCAATTATTGTGATTAAAACCTGATACAAAAATAATGCTTGTCCTAGACTCTCCTTGCTGATATCTTTGTTATATATATATATGGCATGGCAAAATATCATTAATCCACAGACACTTAACTAAATTTGTCCTTGCCTAAATCTACAGTATATAATACCTATATAAAGCAGACAATGCTTGATATGAATACTCTCTGAAATATGGTCCATAAGATTGATACAAACCAGGAATAAACTCCTTGTAGCTAAAAAAATTTACAGTAAGTCATTTAGACCTATAGTACCGATTCTCTATTATTTTTTCCTTTTACTTTTGTGTTAAATGTCGAAACTGGCCTATAGCAGTGAATGAATAAGATTATGTTATGTTATATAATATTCATGTCACTTTTATTCTGTGAAATAAATTTAAATGAAATGCACATTATCTGAACTGATATGTCCTATCTGAGCTGAAAACAAATCTGTTCTCCTGTAATCTTCATGCTATATTACCCTAATTACACTTCATACTTGTGATTTTTTTTCCTCTCTTACAATTAAAAGCACCTAAAAATGGTGTCTTCCACAGCTCCTTATGGAACCACATTTATCAGCCTCAATTCCTAATTCCTGATTGCTTCAGAGTACAGCAGTTGCTCTAAACCCAAGAAACCTTGGTGAAAGGTAATTCCCTCTAAAGGAGTCACATGGATGTCACACTGTGAATGGGGCAGTTACTTTCTACCCATTGCAATCACCCCACTACATCTTACCTGGCTGGACAGACATGCTGCTGTCTGGGTTCATTTCCTGAACACACCTAGGAAGGGTCATGCTCAGTCAGGCCACACAGCCAGATAGCTTAATAAATGACTGAAGGTGTAGAGTCTCAAGCACAAGTCCTGTGAGGAGAGGCTGAGGGGGTTGGAGTTGTTTAGCCTGGAGAACAGGAGGCTCAGGGGAGACCTTATCACTCTCTACACCCTTCCCTGAAAGAATGGTGGAGGGGGGTGTGTGTGTGTGTAATCTCTTCTCCCATGTGACAAGTGACAGAACAAGAGGAAATGGCCTCAAATTGTGCTAGGTGAGGTTTAGATTAGATATTGTGGAAAATGTCTTTCAGGAAAGGGTTGCCAGGCATTGGAACAGGCTGCTGAGGAGACGGTGGAGTCACCAATCTCATCTCTTAAATGTGGTGATCAGAGACATGGTTTACTGGTGGACTTGGCAGTGCTGGGTTAAAGGTTGGACTTGCTGATCTTAAAGGTCTTTTCCAACCTAAAAGATTCTATGATTCTAAGCATGTGATTGTCTAGGAAAAAAAGAGATATGAGGTTTGAGAGCAAACATTATCAACAGTATAAAGAAACAGGTCCTATTGATGAAGTGGATGTACTTCCTGCTGCCAGAAAACTTTTTTTAAGAAAATTTATAACACATGGTTCTCATCCACTTATCAAAAAACTATATTACTTCACCAGTAAGAACTAGAAGGTACAAACCACAGTGTTATGATAATAAATATTAAGTATCTTCTCTGATAAATGGAACAGTGCAGTAACAGGGAACACTTACAGCACAATTGTCAGAGATCCTGTGATGCAGTCTGTAACTTCTGTGCTTTGGAGATGATCTGTATCCAGAATTTTACTGAACAACTCCGAATAAGGCTAGAGAAGTGAAGATATCTCTACTTAGCATTGTACTGTGTGAGAGTGGGACACAAGTATCCCCTAAAAATACTTTACTTGAAAAGCTGAATTACATTTGAATCCATATATGAAGCTAGTAAAACCAAATAATGACAAAATTTTGTCAGAAAAAAAAAAAATCATCACTTTTTTGGGGAAAAAATTAATTCTACTGATATTTTCAGAAGTGGATATTTTTTTCTTTTTAAAATAATGTTGAAACTATTTGATTTACCAAGATGAGAATAATTTCTTTGAGGAAGTATTAGTGTTTGATTTCAGCATTATTGTTTGAATCATTTAGTAAGGTTTTACAATATCTCCAATATTTTATTTTTATGTCACAATAAGTGGGAAAATTACTTTGTAATTCTAACACTGTATAGGCATTTTCTAGTGTTTCTGAATAAAATGACTTTTCTATTTATTTGTCTTAACAATGATGCAGATGCAAAGTATTGAAAATTTGAATTGTTAAATTGTAACAGTTTTGGAATACTGTTTTTTCTTAAAAAAAAAAAAAAGTTAAATTTTCTGAAGATCTTTATTGCGAGTTATTATATTATGCAACTCTAACATGTTTAAAGCAAGACAGATTAACCTCAGCCTATAAAGGTGAATGAGTCTGAAGGAATTTTGTAGTTTTCAAGGCTTTCCAAGAACATTTTTCCATATTGTTATTTTTCCATATTACACAAGTACAATATTAAAATGAACTTACAAACTTCTCAACTTCCTCTGCTGGCTTTCTGCCTGAATTTATGAAAGTTGCTCTGGACTGAGTCCAGAGGAGGCCACGAAGATGATCCAGGGGCTGAAGC
>NW_010269665.1:21506-22213 GCF_000690775.1 Eurypyga helias
AAGGAGTAAGAGGTTTAGATTGAAAGCGGGGAGATTTAGATTAGATATCAGGAAGTTCTTCCTGGTGATGGTAGTGAAGCACTGGAACAGGTTTCTCAGAGAAACTGTGGATGCTCCATCCCTAGAAGTGTTCAAGACTAGGCTGGATGAGTCTTTGAGTAACCTGGTCTGTGGGATTCCTACCCATAAACTCTTGACTAATTGAAGCCCTGTGGCTCAACAAAGAGATGTTATATTGTCCTTGTGTTCAGCCCTGTAACACTGTGATGAATTAGGATTCAGACCCACAGTGGGATGCAAGATAGGAGTTAACATGAAATTGTTACACAACTTTCCTCCATATAATAGGGCAGTAATACACATACATTTCTAGAACTATATAATGAAGTAGATTAATAGAAGCCAGCAGGACTATACCAGATGGATATCTGAAAACATAAGGACTGACTTTTCAGGGAAAATTTTGGGTTGTGATGAGTGCCCTACATATTTGAGTTCAAAATGAAGGACTACAGTTTGTTTTCTCAGGAAGTGCACTTAAATAATATAGAGTATGCTATCAACACATTTCAGAAAGGAAACACTACTTACATGAGATTATGCTGTGACTTTGGATAAAACACTGGACTTCCAAATTGCAGCATCAATATATTGACACCCCACCTGGAGTGTTGCGTTGTGTTGGATTCAACCAGGAAAGGGTTAAC
>NW_010269666.1:0-18759 GCF_000690775.1 Eurypyga helias
GGCGGGGGGTAGGGAATCTCTAAATCTTATTTAGTTTCAATAATCTTCAGCTGCACAACCACTAAAAAATTACATTTTAATGCAAATATATTCTCTGCTACCAAGTGTAGTAGTGGCTGAACAAATGCAAGTGTTTCTGAATAATTGCTGTTTCACTATATGCCATGAGACATATGTGCATAATTCACCCTTGAAATTTGCATTTCCAGCCTTCTCCTCAGACTAGCACTTAGATAAAAGAAACACGTGGGTTATAATAACATTATTGCACCTTGAAAAGTCATAGTTTGCAAGTCAATATGTAAATTTATAAAGATGGTTTTATATCTTTCTAGTCAACATGTTCTTACAAAGTTCTCTTTGAAAGAAGAAAGCACATTTCAAATATGGCAGCCCCAAGCTTTATAATTTCCTTCTAGAAAGGCTGTAGCAACTTGGTGATTCTGTACACCATCAACAGGCACCTAAGCACAGAACAACAACCTAATCTTAACCCTTACTGTCATTCTAAGCACATATTAATGTGCTGAGCTTAAGCTTTACTACCTGTCTGCCACAGAGCTGTGCAGCGGAAACATACAGCCCCATGCCCCTTCACAAAAGCAGCTGGAGAGGAACTGTAATTGGTGGCAAACAGAGCAGCAGTGTAAGCTCCAAGCTGCTTCAGTACACAGGTTTAAAAGCAATAGATTTACAGAGGATAGAGTCCAATCAACTGAGGTTTGCTGGAAGATAACCTGTGCCTCACTAATGCTCTAAGATACGAACTGTGGATTACTTTTTCATTTCTGATTTAACAGTTATATAACATTACAGCACCTACTAATAGATTTACCTGCTGTGTAGGCACAGCACAACAGTCATTTTCTTGACCAGTGTAAATTTAAAAACTGCAACTGGAACAATGACAACTGAGAGCGATATGGAAACTTAACTGCTTTCCAACAAAGGAATAGATCTCATCTTGTAAAGCATCTCTCTTTCTCATGTCAGAGATGATCTTTTAATACCAGGAACAGTAAGTGTATTCCCCGGCTCCACCTCTCCCACCTTCATTTCATTAGATATATAGCAATTTTCACATTTCTGACATTTTCACTGGCTGCTGCTTCCTAGGCATTTTTTTGAGGTTAGCAGAAATAGTAGCAGGAACCTGCATGGTGTCTTTAAAGAGGAAAGAGAACAGAGTATTTTAGCCTTCAGAAATTATGCTTACTATGATAAACAACACCTCTACTGAAACAAAAATTGCCAGGGATTCGCAGATAAGGGTAACATCTGCTTCCTCACAGAAAGAAAAAAAACCCAACTGCTTGCTAGTAGGTTCACTAAAAATGTGTAGTACCTGTGTATTAGTTGTGGCGATCAAGAGCCAACACATGGAAGAAGGAAGCTGATGAAGTTGCATCCCTTTGATATGGTGCACCTTGAGGCCATTTCCTCTTCGCCTGTCACTTGTCACCTGGGAGAAGAGACTGACCTCCACCTCTCTGCACCCTCCTTTCAGGTAGTTGTAGAGAGCAATAAAGTCTCCCCTGAGCCTCCTCTTCTCCAGGCTGAACACCCCCAGCTCCCTCAGCCGCTCCTCACAGGAATTGTGTTCCAGACCCTTCCTCAGCTCCATTCCCTTCTCTGGACACACTCCAGCCCCTCAGTGTCTTGTTGTGAGGGCCCAAACCTGAACACAGGATTCAAGGTGCAGTCTCACCAGTGCCCAATACAGGGGGACCATCACTTCCCTAGTCCTGCTAGCCACACTGCTCCTGATGCAGGCCAGGATGCCACTGGCCACCTTCGCCAACTGGGCACACTGCTGTCTCACATTCAGCCGGCTGCTGACCAACATCCCCAGGCACTGTTCTGCTGGGCAGCTTTCTAATTATATAGGAAGACTTGACCATATCTCTGTGTCTATTACTATGATGACTTTTATCATTTCATCTGAAGAGATTATAAGGGAATTGGATTCCCCACAAAAGTTCTGGTGCCCTCCTGGATCTAATGTGAGGATCTTAGCACTGCAGATGCAGAAGCACAAAAGCATTGATCCGAGCTTCCAGTCATGCACTGCTGTTGAGACGGAGAGCTTGCCAAGGCAGACAGAATTTTCTGTTTGTAAAACATAAATCTAAACTTCTTATCTATGAATTAAAGTACATGTGCAATATATTATACACACCTCTTAAAAACATTGAGAAATCCTCTGGTAATCTAGCTGTGGCAATCACATCTCTGCTGCTTTCATGTGGTAGACTGCAATCAGCGGCATTATATCCTTTCCAAGACCTGTTCTGTAATAATCCTGCTGGAATGTACAATGTGTATCAACATTCTTAGCCTGCCTTTTAATAGTGAATGTTTCTCATATTTCATCAAAGCTACACCACAACAAGTCACACTTAGAGAACTACAGTGCCCTTGTTAACTAAGTTATTTGGAGTATGCTTCTCTCAGATAACTATATGCTTTGCTTGGATCCCACGAAAACTTCTGTTAGATGGCTTTCCTGCTTACTTTCCCATTCATTTGGGAGCTTGTGGGTGCACTCTGGATGTTATAGTTGTTAGTTTTCATTAATATAGTTATATTAACTCTCATGGTATTTGTTAATTCAGTGAAGGTTTGTAGTATTCCTGCTAGTTATTTTTACCTTCCTTTTGTAAAGAAAAAGAACACCTCCTATTGATCTAAACTTGATCTGCTACCTAAGCCTGTTTAGGACATTCTTCTGTAGTATGACACTGGTTCTTTTTTACTGACACTCGTGCAAGTTTTGCACATTGACTTCTTCCTATACTTGATACATGCAGGTTAGCCTGAACAAGAGCTCTCTTAGATTACAGTTGTGAAAAACAAGACTTCAAAGTGTACTTCTGTAGATCCTGCTGCATTTATGTCAATGTCCTCTGAAGTGCTTGCCACTGTTTTCCTACCTTGTCTGGTATTAGGACCGTGATTTGAGAGATCATAGAATCATAGAATGGTTTGGGTTGGAAGGGCCCTTAAAGATCATCTAGTTCCACCCCCCCTGCCATGGGCAGGGGCACCTTCCACTAGACCAGGTTGCTCAAAGCCTCATCCAGCCTGGCTTTGAACACTTCCAGGAATGGGGCATCCACAGCTTCTCTGGGCAACCTGTGCCAGTGCTTCACCACCCTCTCCATGAAGAACTTCTTCCTGACATCTGATCTAAACCTCCCCACTTTCAATTAAAATCTGTTACCCCTTGTCCTGTCACTACAGGCCCTTGTAAAAAGTCTCCCGCTCCAGATTCCTTGTAGCCCCCTTCAGGTACTGGAAAGTGCTATAAGGTCTCCCCAGAGCCTTCTCTTCTCCAGGCTGAACAAGCACAATTCTCTCAGCCTTTCATCATAGGAGAGGTGCTCCAGACACAGGCTGCAGTCTCCTTCTGTTTTGAATCCTGTTCCATCCCCAAACTATTACAGTTCTGAAAAATCACAAGATTATGCACTTCTTTTCTTCTTGAATGGGTTTCTCAACAGGTCCAGAAGAATACTAGATGCTTGTGGAAGGGCACCTAGCCACACTGAGGAGGCACAGGGATACTGTCAAGTCTTGGTGCACAGAGTAGAGCCATCACCAGCAACTCTATGATTAGGCAGAACCTAAACTTTCCTTATCAGCATTATTTGCAATAACTGAAGTTTTTATTTACGTCAGTATTCGGTTTGACACAGAAGATGCTCAGGGACAAATATGAAAAAAAAAAAAGAAAACAAACCCTTTACCATAGATACTGCAAGCATTGCATTATGCTCATTGATCAACACATACTCTTCCCTCATTGTGCCTTCTTATCTGCCCTGTACAGAAGGGCTTCCCTATTGCTTTAATTCATAAAGGTACTGACCATGTATTATTATTATTCACTGCAAGATTAATTCAGATTCTTCCTTGTGTTGTATATACCTTTCTTTACTACACATTACTTTGTTCACGCTTCTGATAGGGGCATCTATAGAAATTATATAGGTATACTGAAATTATGCCAAAAAATAAAAAAGAGCGCCTTTTCAGGGAGTGGTAGAAAGCATCAGTGTGCTTATTTTATTGGCTTTGCAGGCTGGAGGTTCCCAGGAAAGATTAGGCAAGATGATTTGCGCCTTTTAGTTGCAAAGCTCAAGCTAAGCTGGACGCTCTCAGGACATGTTCTCAGCACTGTTCAACTTTGCTGAATGTGCAGTTCCATGAAACTCTGATCACTACAGGATTACAGCTCACTGGCATAAAGCATTAGCATGAGATTTTACCTCTATTCCCCCAGCAGTCATTCAAGAAAGGTACAGGAGAAAGAAAACAGTATTCTAAAACAAGTGTGATAAAAGAAATAGGTAAGTTACTTAAAATACTGCCAGCAATCTTCATTTTATTTTATCATAATGCTATTTCAGGCCTATCAGTGAACAAACCTGTGCACAACAGCATGGGTTGTTTTGTCAGGGAAAAGACCAACAAAACCTTCAGAGGTTTGCCTTTTTTTTTTTTTTTTAAATTCAACAAGAAAGCAATAAGCTTGATTTACAGTTACAGGCTGCAGGTTAAATGAATGCTTCAAAAAAGAAAGGATTATGATCAATGCTTTCAAGCACTGAATTGCAAGACCAAATAAAGCAGAAGCAGAATGCAAAGATACAAGTTGGAGTTGATGAAAGTGTATTGTAATTCAACATGCTCTGCTGCACAGCTAAATTACAGAGACCAAACACCTCTTTCACTTTTCCAACATAGAAAGGTGGGATTTGTTAAATTTCTCTTCGTTTTTTCTTGTGATTAGCTTTAAATATCTAAGCTATTATGTGCTTCTCCAACAAAGAGCTGTTTTGTACCAGAAACAGCAAGAGCGTAAAAATGTCTATTGAAAACTTCTCAAAAGTAAATGCATATTCTTTCCACTGTAAATGAATCCAAAGAGGAGCCAAGATCTAAACAAGTCACTTAATTGTACTGAAATTTTCACGGAGCATACATACCTACATAGAGAACCAAGTTTAGATTACCTAGTAATATACTCACTAGATATTTTAGCAGTTACTTGCTAGCAGTTAGTAGTATTTCTCATAACCCATTCAATCTATTTATTGCTTTTAAGTGCAAAACCAGTCATTCTTACAAATATGCACCTTTGTTCTTCTAAGAACAGAGAATGCTGGTGCCAATTGCTGTAGCAGAAATTGTTAACGTGCTCATTGCTGCAGCTGTGGGCTGCTTTTACATACCTACAGCAATCATCATCATCTGATTAGGATCCGAATAGGATTTCTAAAGTTGCAAGGAAAAATAAAGCCATGAATATATACCTCTATTTTAATCTTCTATCCTGAATGCTTTGTACTGCAGGGTGAAGAGAAAAGGGATTTGGCATGTGTCAAACACAGCAGGACCTGCTGGGTTAAGCTTTAAGGACCAGGGCAGAGGGCAAGTTTTAGAGTTTACTCTGGTTGCTACCATCTTTGACAAAGGGGAAGGAGGATCAGCTTTTAACTATAGGAGGTAGTACAAAACCAAAACAAACCACAACAAACCTTAAATACTTAAAGGTTATATTACAACATGATAGCTCTCGATGTATCATGGTAGAAATGTTACACTTCATAGTTTGAAACTTTACATTAAAGGTGGATATGGAACATGGGTCCTGAACTGGAGTAAAAGCATCACAGGCCTGGTCATTCCCAGGGTGGCACTGTAACTGAAGACAGCTTTATTGGCCAGAAGTGTCATGAATTCTACATTTCCAGAACCCGCTAGTGTATACCATCTTCATACAAAGATCATTGGCATTTTAGACTGGTAGCTTAAAAACCTAGCTTCACTCACTACTGCGTTAGACTCCTTAAACATGAACCAATTTTTACTTGGTAAAACTAAACTAATAACTTTTCTCTAAATTCCCTTTTTGGTGGAGAGTAATTTGAGCAATGTCTGTTTGCTCAGTCTCATTAGCACACAGTTTGGTGAAAGATGAAGTTTGCTACTGAATAAAAACAAATCCTCAGAAAATGGGAAGAAAAAGAGGCAGGATTTATTTAGAGAAGGACATTAAAAATGAAAAAAAAATGTGCCAAAACCACTTGGCATGAGAAACATACCAGCTGTACCTCACTAATCCATGGCTGATCCTTGGAAAGAATCACAAATCCACTCAACCAGCAGGCTGAGTGCCATTTTGCTGGCAAGAATCGAGAACAAAATGGAATCAAATACATAGTCATAATACTGGCTATTAAAAATTTTGCTTTGGTCTGATCAGGTATGTATTAAGGACTCTTTGCTTAATTCAGCCACAGAAAATTAAAAAGTGAAAATAGAAAAATGAAATGTGAGATTTTTCCAGAAAATCATTTCATTATTCTGGCCTCATTGCTGCAAGACATACCCACTGAATGGGCCATGAGTCCTGCAATTTGGAACTGTTTCAATGAAAGCCATATCTGTCATATCTGTCTTGTGCAACAATTGGTCCTCATTTTGGCTTACTATTAGGGAAAATATGTATTTTAGTGTAAGACTTCACAGTGAGGACCTTTCTATATCACACAGCTCTATCTAGTGGTTAATTAATCCAAGTGCATCTGACTTTAAAAAAGACTAAATCATGAATTTGATGAAGACCAGGAAGGTCTTTGGAAAGTGACACTTTCTATTCTGATCTACTGTCATCCACCTTGTGTAAGTCTGGAAATACACCAGGAGAGGTTGTTCTACTAGCTAAATACATGGATGAATGTGATTCCATGGATAGTTCTGCTTGTAATGAACACTTTTTCCAATAAAATTCGCAGGAACAAATCTGGGCTCCAGTCCTTATTCAAGCAGGTTACCTACATATAGGCCTGACAGATACACCTGCTGATGTCAGCTGGGCAGCTCCTGTGCTTAACTCAATACACATGCTTTTCCCCCAAATTGGGATTGAAAGTTGCCAGAATTATTGTGGGTATGTTTGAGCAATGTGGAAGCAGTGGTTGGGAAGCTTCTGTTTAACCATTTCCATTCCGCTGTGGGAGACAGGAAGGTCTGCAGCCATTCCCCAGCCTCAGCGCTGGATGGTTTGGGCCGGGCTCGGAAGGCTGAGAGCATAAGCACTGGCTTGTTCACCGTAGAAGCAAGCTGATCTGCATGCAATGGTTGGAGTAGACTGGGGGGTAATACAGTCATCCTCAGCAGGACTAAACTGGGTACCTTTTCGTACCCTCTGTGCTCTGCAGCTGACATGCTATGGGAGAAATTATTTGGTACTGAAGACCTACCAGATCAACATGACATACTGAATCCAAAAAGCTATGAAGCCCAACTCAAAACATGCAAATGGCTGCTACATTTTCTCCCAACCCCATTACCCAGCTAGGGGATATACTGTACACTGATCTGTGACAGCTTCTAATTGAACTTAGCACAGGGGGAGAGCTGGCAAGTTGTGTCTTGTGTAACTGAGTAATGAATTTCATCACTCATTTTTGCTGGTGATTACAAAAGCTCCACAAAATACACCTACAGTTTTTGCAAGCTCATCGGGCTTTTTATCAGATAGGAGTTACTTCATTAATGCTCTAATGATAATTTTATTTATAAGCGTGTAAATAACTATAGTTTAATTTAAACTACGGCAATTCTGCTACACATCCCAGTGTAGTAAAATTAAAATAGCAATGTGAAAGCACTGGAGTTGGTGAAAAAAGGTCATGTCTACTGCATATAGCTAACATCAAAATATGATGAGCAATTTAAACACTGCTTAAGGATAAACCCACAAAATAGTTCTATCAAATTAGCTTTGAATGTTGTATCCCTTTTTTTAGAAAGCCCTCCTTTAGAACGATTAGGACACATGAACTGTGGGCCTGTCAATACTCCTGGCACTGGAATTAGATAATTCTGATCACTGAAAGCTTCAACTGTAAACGGTCTCTCTCATTCAAACTGCATCTGTTTCTCTACATATTGTTCCAGAAAGCAGCTTGAACATAGCTTCATTATTTTGTGCACAGAATTAAATAGGTTCACAGCCCAGTTTTCATTTCCTTTTCAACTCATGTTTTATCTAGTATTCCTGCAATGATGACACACGTGACACAGAACTAAGTTTTACTAGCTATATTTTCATTGTAAATTAATCAAATCTGCTCTAAATTAACTGTATTCTAGCAGAACAGTAAAATGCATCTGATGTTTTGTGTGCCTGTGCATAGAAAACAAAAACACTTCTCTGTTTCAACAGTTTGAAGAGCAGTAATGAGAAGTTTCCTACTGACATGTATGAACTAATGAAAATGTGATATTAGTACTACATTTTACCTCATCAACATGACAGTTATTTGAAAATCAAAGCAAAGTGATTTAACCAAGCTAAATACATCCCCCAGTCTACATTCCATGAATATTTCATAGCTTCTTTGCTTCTTTCAGAGAAAAAAACCCAACCAAAATGGCCGCTAGATTTACTGACCTCCCCTTGTTCTGGATTCAAACACAGCTTGGTTAATGAACTAGGCCCGTCAGATTAAAAGAGGTTAGTGTGGACCATTTCACATTATTTTCTACCAAAGAAAATATGAATGTTCCGTAAATGCTCAGTTTGCTACATGCTCAGTCTGGTGCCTGAACAAATACCTGGCATCAATTCAGATGCATGGTGTATCAAAGACATCCTCCCAGGACTACCATCCCACAGGCTCTCATGAAGACCTAACTACTGCTAGCAATGACACTAACTGCTTAAGTTCAGGTATCTCAATTGTCCCCTTGTGCATTCCTCCTAATAATGCTCTGTTACAGAAAACAATGTTCACAGCCTATCCTTCAGTGCAGGGAAAAATAATTTGAGAATATTGTAACTTAAATAAAAAAATATTTACAAATCCTACTGAGTAACTCAGCAAGGTGAATGTCAGAGAGGTCAGAGATTGCATTAGCACTTATATTTGTTCTAACTCCTAAAGCTTTATCAACAGCAAAATGTTAATACCATAGGATTTATTAAGGGGCAGCAAGTAAGGATGACAATTAACTAGGCCACAGACAGAGTTGGTCCCTTTCCATATTTTCCTGAATATGACACACAACTGCAACACTAAGCCAGAGATCCTGGAAGACAGCCACTCCCCAGGTCTGCTCCTCAGGCTGGCTCTCAGCATTGCTTCATACTTCCTAAGGCCCAAACAGATCAGGACCCATGTGAACCTAAGGCTAAATCTGCATTCAGAACCCACCTCAGCTGCTCACATCCCTCAGCAGTCAAGCAGATAACAAGAGGCAAGACAAAGTGCCGATGCGTAGGATAAGGCATTCTGAGCCACAGGGATCATCGTTGTGTACGTGGAAACCAAAACTAAAAAATACTTTCAGATTACATTAGTGTGGTATACAGCTTGGCCACCTCTGGGTCCTGGAAAGATCCTCCTTCTTCCAGCCTTTTGCTTTATCAGAAGGAGATCTACATGCAGCAACTAGTTAATGGCAGAGCTACCATGAAAAAGAGAATAAAAACTAGTGTTACTTGATGCAAAGATCCTTCCAAGAAGTTTAAGACATTTCTCTGGTAAATTAACTATTCTGAAGACAGAAGGTGGATACAAGAGTTTGGGATTCTCTAGGATGAAACACACTGCTAAACAGATTTACTAGTGTTTGGTGAAGGTATGTCATCATGTCAGTGTTTCAACGCTCAGAGCTAGTAACTTAAGAAAATATACTGACTTTTCACCTTGTACATCCTCTGTTCAAACCTAGGCCCAACAAATACAAACAAAACCATGTCTGATGCACTTTTGGGAATGAGAAGAATAAGGATTTTGTAAGGAAGGCTCACCAAAATTGTGAAGTGAAATTAGAACCAAATACCAAAACAGGTAGAAAATTCAACAGCAAAATTAAAAGATGCTCAACTGGGGACTAAGTATCAGGTTAAAGAAATCTTACCCAAATATAAAATACTCTTTTCCAAAAGCAATGAGCTCAAGCTGGCTTCCATGCCTTCATACAACTTGCAGCTAAGATGTAGAAGTTCTTGGTGGAGGACGCTGTGAAGACTAAAAGGCAACAACATAACTGAACATAAAACCCCTCCAACATTACCTCTGGTCCAGACAATCCCTACCTTAAGTATTGCTGGACAGAAGCAAACTCTGAGGCAGAATAACTACCTCCTCCTGCTGTTCCTACGGCACTCCCTGGACTGTGCTGTTGCAGCACTGGGCAACACATTTTTCTGCTCTGCCACAGCACGATTGCTCTTATATTCTCATACCTCACCTCTGAATTTAATCAGCCATTAAATGGAAAAAGCTTGTCAGCTCATGAGCAGTAAGTCTGATTGCCACCTGGACTTTCAATCTTCAGTTTTATAAGCAACTTCATCTCCATAACTGAAAAATATTTGAGGGACTCAAACTTCAATAAAACCTAGGTAAAATATTAAGTGATTAAGATGTAATTTCAAAACAGCACACCCTGGGCTACAAGTACTGATCCAGCTAATCACATGCTGATTAAATCTTTTTAAAAGCTTTGGAATTTACCCTTTGCATTCAATTCCAAACTGACAAAGACTTTGCTTTTTAAAAAATATAATATAAAAATCACTGCCAACTATATTAAACTGGACAAATATATTTACTACTTAATGTGAGCATCAAGACAAAACCCTAATGCATTCCTCTTCACCTCTCAATCTCTGTAAAACATGTTAAGAAATAAACCAACACAGAAGTTAGTGATTCACTGTTGAATTGTATTACCAATAGTCTTGGGTACTGTGTATCATGAACAAGAGAGGATGAACACCTGAACCACTCAACAACTTATTTCTCCCCTTTTTTGTGGGAGGAAAAATAAAATTGTAATACATGGCC
This sequence comes from Eurypyga helias, assembly GCF_000690775.1. Taxonomy (NCBI): domain Eukaryota; kingdom Metazoa; phylum Chordata; class Aves; order Eurypygiformes; family Eurypygidae; genus Eurypyga; species Eurypyga helias. The sequence continues at coordinate 10,872 of NW_010269666.1, forward strand.
TGCAACAGAAAAATTGGGAAGGATGGTAATAAAAATCAACTAGGAACTCTGAAAATAAAAAAGGAAAAACATTTAAATGTATTCTGTTAAAAAAAACCGAAACCACCAACACAAACCAACAACAACCAACCAAAAACACCATTGGGTTGGAAGGGACCTTAACAACAACAAACCAAAAAACCACAAACAGTACTTTAGTAGAGCTTAGTAACCACTGCTTGCTTTCCACTGGTAGAGGCTTAAGCTATTCAGCTATTAATCACATGAAAGCAGATATTAAGGAATATTAATCCATACCAGCTGTTACATCTTTTACTGTGCTATTATTAGAGATTAATCTTTACAGAACAAGGCTGCCTTTTCATGTCATTTCCAAGAGCACATCATACATGCTGATGCTGTTTTACAGCACATCTTCATAAAGGGGTTGAAGAAAGCAGGAGACAACAACTACATGGTGAAATTACATTCAGCTTCATACTTTAAATTACAGAATCACAGACTGGTTTGGGTTGGAAGGGACCTTAAAGATCATCTAGTTCCAACCCCTCTGCCATGGGCAGGGACACCCACCACTAGACCAGGTTGCTCAAAGCCTCATCCAGCCTGGCACTTATGTTTAGAAGACACACTATCACTGTAATCAGTTGATTAGATAGTTTTTATAGTGACTGTAAAAAATCATTTTTATAGCTTGCTATTTACATCAAAAGAAAAAGATATTCTCTTAGTGATGCTGAATTCTTACGGAGAGTTCAGGGACACGTAATTTCCTATCTTCAGTAGCAGGGAATGAATCCAGTTAAAAACATCTAATATGATCTAGCCGATGGAGCCTAAATGAGGAATATTTAGAATTGTAAGAGATCTTTAACAGAACAGAATCAACACTGTGAGCACAGTATTTTCTAATGAGCAGGGTTTTTAGAGGGGAAATTGCTTTTACTGTAGGATACACTTCACAGACGACTGCATCTGCAGACTCTGAAGAAACTCCTATCAGATCATATGCTGGTGGAATGCTATTAAAATCACAAGAAATATCCCACTGTTCCAAAAAAGTAAAATTACTGGCAGAAAAGGCCATCATTATCCATTAAAGATTATGAGATTATCATTAAAAATAAGCTTCTAATCAGTTTCTTGAATTTTGGATGAGACTGTACCAGCTGCACTAGGGAAATCAGTTGTCATAGTTACAGAAAATCTACATTCTCTACACCTGCAGTCTCCTCATTTTGTTAAATACAAGATTATTCTCTAATTATGTTGCAATTATTCATCAGGGTACCTTTGGTTTTTAGTCATTTGGATTTCAGATTGGTTTTACAGATTACATGTGTATTATAGCACAGCCTAAATGGTGAGGAAGAAACTCCTTAGTTCAGGGTTGTACAATTCACCGGCTCTCCCTCTCTTCCTTGCAATTTGCAGTTATCTCCTCAGCAGCTGGTTGCCCTTTCACTCTCCTCAGATTTGCAAAAGTCAGTGTCTCCCTTGTCTCAGTCTGCCCAGTCTCTGTCTGCGCAACCTGTTCTCCTTCCGCGGGTCAGCTGCCCCCTCCACAGCACTGCCTGAACATGCCTCTGTCTTGGACAACCTGGCATGGACAACAGCCTTTCATAGTCTCTGCTACCTGTCCTCAATACTCTCCACTCTCATCTTCATCTGCAGAAGAACCAGCTGTTATTTATATAACATTGATTTTGATGCCTTTTCCTATCCTCTCTTCCCAAATAAATACATTAAAATTCTGCTGTTCCTCTCTCCTCTTCATGCCACCTCCCAGGACAAACTGGCTTTCCCATTCCACCCTAATGCCTGTCTACAGGAGTTCAGTCTCCAAATCAGACAGGTGGCCAACCCTACAATGAGACTTCTGCTGCTTAATGTCAATAATTTGCCTGCTAACAACTGGCAACTAAACAAAAGACAATGTGCATACCAGGATGGAAAACCAGGGTCCAAATACAAGCCTTTAAGCAGTTTATCTCATTGCTTTTTATTTAAATTAACAGGTTTGTTTTGGTCTGGGGTCAGGTTTTTTTTTCCTTGTTTCCTTCCTTCCCCCACACCTAGCTAAGCTCTGAAATCGTAAGGGATAAAATATGAGATCAGCCATTTTTACAGTTAATTAGGAGTCAGACACTTAGCCAGTTTCATAGCAGAGATGAATCTCTTTAAAATCTTTCCATTCAGTCTTTATACACCTCTGCCACCCAGCTGTGAAAGGCTGTTGCAATAAATCCTCGAGCTATATACATTGTGAATGTACTTTAATGATCCTCAATTGCATTTTTCTTTATGCACCAGCAAATGACTTTGAAAAACATCAGTTCATCTCCTCTTGGGTAATTCAAATCTATTTAAATCCATTTAAGTCTAAATTAAAAGAATTTTCATCGCTTGTGGTATATTCTGCAAGTGCAGAGCCTGAAATTAAAAAGCATCCAAAAGGTTCTATTCATTAAGGGAATGCTTGATTCTTCAAATTTAGGAGTGGAGAGCAGCAAGTACTCCAATCAACAGCCTTCTCCGCAAGGCCAACTCACCCCCTATCACTACGTGAGACATGAACTAACACAGTTTTCCAGAAAAATTGCATTTCCATCATTCCACACTTCTGTTTTCTAACCAAAACAAAGAGGTGACCATCTGGAACATGGTACCACTTAGAGTCACATTCTGTATGTCTCTGGCTACTGTAAAAATCCTCACCAGCCTCAGACATGCTCTTATACGACTACTTGTTGCTGTTTCTGAGAGCCAGGGACAGCTTTGCGGTATCCATGAGCATTTGCTTCAGTTTTTAACAGGCAGCCACCCTTGTAGGTTCCTTCTATAAAACTACATTCAAAGTGAAAATTGCTCTAGACCTTCTGCTCTGTTTTTTCCCTATTCAGAACTGCATAAGGCTTGTTTGCAGACCCTCAGTGGAGCGATGCTGGTAAGCAAGAACTGGCAAGAGGTGCAGCATCAACCAAGCATCTATGGCAGGTTTTTCTGAATGGGACTAGAAGTAATTCGTATTGGGAAACAGGCAGCAAAGCATAGTTATGAAAGCCACATGCATATGAATCCTACAGTTGCCAGGAGTGAGTATGAACAGCTGAACAGAATAGCATCCAACTGCTGAAAAGTAAAAAAAAAATAGTGTATAATTCACAAGGTGATTCTGACTTTCAGGGTATGACACGAGTTCTGCGGAAGGATTTTGTTCTCTCCATGTCTGCTGCATTGCCACTTGTGGTTTCATCATTATCACAGGCCCAAGTCAAGGATTAGGGAACATTTCAAATATATCATCCCTTAAAACTGAAGGCTCTGCTCACAAGCAATTTGAAAAAGCAGTTCTCCTGCTGTTCCCTTTGTCAGCTTCATCTTTTTCTAACACTAGAGAACCTTGGTAGTAAAACCAGGCTTTCACTGACATGGCTAGCACAAGAGATTCCAGAAATGCCTCCCATGACCCCTACATTTACAAGCTGCGAAGCTGCACTGGCTCAGCAATTTCATCTAGACAAACCCCTCTCACTTTCTGGCCCTAGACTCCTGTAATGGGAGGTTATCAAGATGCTGCATTTCAGAGTGGCAGTTCTGTATACACAATTTGTATGTTGTGCAAATTTAAAAAGGTGATAAAAGGTGTTAGATATGTACATGATTGTTATGTGCTGGACATGAGGCCAAGCTTGCCCTGATATGTGCAATTCATAATACAGGTACTTACCCTGCTGGACAGTCTGCACTTGCTGCAAATTGTGGGGTTTATGCAGTATTTGCCCAGACATACAGATGTTTTAAGAGATATTGTTATTGTTATTATTCCTTACAAGTAACAGCTATCATCAGTTTTGAAAATTTGTCAAACATCTGAGCTCAAACACACCAAGAATGTCAAAAAGCTCCCACAAAACTCGTAACGTTCTCATTGCTGGAAGCCATCATAACATAACAGAAGTCCATAGATGGCATTTCGGTTAGAGGTACGTGAGGCTTTAACAGCTTCAGTGCAAGAGGTCTTGTCTCTGATTCCATGCTTCCACCCTATCTTAAACAGTAAGCTTCCACGCTTTTGCCGCAGCCTTTCCTTCATGCTACAGATCACATATTACTCGTCACATGCACACACCATCTGCTCCTGATGGATGTCTGCAGTGTACTGACTTGTAGAGAAGGGGTTCAGTGCAGTGCGCATGCCTAGCTACCCTGGCTGACTCATATCTGCAGAATAGAGACTCAACCCCTTATGAACAGTTCCTGACAACAAAGTGATTCCTAAAAGCTGTACCTTACAATGTCTGTCTTGAGAAGAAACTTACAGGGTGTCAAGAAAAATGTCATGGATATTCCGAGGAAAACCATTAAGTTCTACATTTCAAACTGGATTATTCCTCTACTATACTGATATTCTTTCTTTGGATGGTGTATCACAGCAAAACAAAATCCTTATAATTCACTTGGCCAATTGTACATCCTGCTTAGGGGGTTAAAAGATTTGTTTCCAATTCCTATTCAGATCAGCTGGTACTGTCTAACACATACTCTATTACAGACTTCTTTTCACAGTGCTCTTATCCAGTTTGTTGAAGGACATTAAGATACCAGATCAACACCGAACTGGTTCAGTGTGGATTCAGCAAGGCAGTTCAGTAAAAGAGTATAATGCTCTTTGTGAAACAGCATACACAAGTAAAAAAGTCTGTACCAGAGACCACATGCTGCTAAGTACAGTTTTTGTCTGTTTGAAAAGGGGCAACTGATAGTTTGTTGGCCTATTCTCCACATACAAGCCTGCCTCTATTTTTCTTCAGAGCCATGAAAGTCTACCTGTAATGACAATTTGATTATTGCCCTGATATTTTTTGAGCATTAAGGAAGATACAGAACCCGCTCTATTGTACTTAGAGTGAAATAAATTATTATACTCAAGTTATTTTCTCACTTCCATCACTCAACTGACTTCCCAGACTGGAAAAAAACACACCTCTTGAGCCACTGAGACAATGGCCAAAATGCTTGCACACAGAGAATTTCTTAATCAGAGCAGAAATTTTTTGGGAACAAACAAACAAAAAGATATTTGAAACTCTCAAAAGTAATGTGTATGAAAAGGATTTCACTGTTACCAAGTGATATATCTAATTATAACTGTAGTATTAACCAGTTGCAGACAACTGTTCCAAATAAACCCATGACCCATCAAAGGGAATGGTAATTTGAATGAAATCACAGGTTCTTGACAAATAGTTTAGGAGTAGAAAGTAAATTCATCCCATTAATCATCTTTTTTTTCCCTGTTCGAAGCTTAGTATCACCATAAGCAAGCACATAAACCATCCAACTTGAGATTAACAACTGCAAAGAACTTCAAGGAATTTTACAGTAATTTTCAAGCTTCATTAACAAATGGTAAGAGAGATCAAAACAGTGACTCAAAGAGGAGACAAGAGCGTTTTTCTGTCTAAAAGATAAAGTCTCTCTGATCTGAGAGAATGTATTCATCCTTTCTCATTTTCTCTGGTTTGTCTGGTCATTTACAAAACACAGGACAAGTTATTTGCCTCAGCCTGAAGGTCTAATAACCTTTCTACCTCTGCAATCCATGAAAGCTTTTCTAGTGAATCACTGGGTAATACTGTATACCTTAACAACAACAACAAAATATTAAAAGGTCCATTATACTTTCTATAGTAGTACTGTTGAGATTTTTCAGTTTTCTAATGCATTTAGATAGAATATTATTTAAAAGTTTTTAAATATTCTAAATAATATATATGTTTTTAAGACATTAATGTGATTTCTTGCACCATATTTGATAGCCAGGAAGAAGGCAATGATTTGAGTAATAAAGCAATTAAAACTACATTAGTGCCTCTATAAAAGCTTAAATCTGAGCATCTGGAAGGCTTGTACAGAGTATATTCTTATACAGATAATCACAGAGAATTTACAAGCATGGAAGAATTATAGGCAAACAGAAATAACATGTAGAGAAAAGCTGTTTCAGTAAAATGGTTTTGTCTTCAGAGGAACAGAAAATAAGTCATAGTAGGTACATCTTAAAGACATTTAGATCAATTCAATGGAGATAATAAGCAGAGATGAAAGCATTGTTTAGTACAACAAAAGGAATTTGAAGTAATTCCCATTTGTGGAAATGACAGACCAGTGATGTACACCCAGATAAGCTGCTTCCTTTTTTAGTAAACGGAGATGTTTACAAGAAACAAAATCAAAAAGCAGATGTAAGTGTGCACACACAAGCATACTCTTTCTCTTGAACACTATGGATTTCACATTTCATCTACAGCATTCCCTGTTGAGGTAGAGAATAACGACTTTAATTGTAGAGTAGGTAGAAAAAGGTGGCTTTGTAAAACTGCTCAAGAAGTAAAACATCATCTTCCTCTAGAGCACTGCTGTCAAAACCAGGGGAATACACAGGAAAGCTGAGCAGAGTAGAGAGCTGAGTAGATATGCTTGGCCATTTTAATTACTCTTGCTATCCAGCACTACTGCAGTAAAAACTGGGAGTGAAGATTTCAGACCAGGATCACACACTGCTACACAATCCTCAGAAAAAGGTCCATGAGAGTGGTAAAAGGGAAAAATTATTAGAGTGGTAGGTGAAATTTTCATCATAAATCTCTATACTTGGGTACATCACATGGCTTTAACCATTTCCTGCCAAGGTTTTCCAGATGCATCCCTAAGCACACAACCTCTACAAAACACACACATTCAAGACTAGTTTCAATCCTGGTTTCAGCTGTTTCATTAGCAACAGTTTACATTCAATACAGAACATGCTCAAGCACAACAGCACCCAGATTTCCTGCCTCGAGACGTTCTGACTCCCAGAAATGATCACTCCCACTTTTGTGCATGCTGACAGTATGCTACTAACCTCAAAGAACCAACCCACAGATTTTTTTCAGCAGAAGTAACACTCCCAGCCTACTACATAAGCCTAAAAATCTATTTTATTAATCATCTCCAGAAATAATACTTTTCTCCAGAAAGCTAAAGCTTTTGTTCCCAAAATGAACAGTAAAGCAAGTAAACACCAAAATAATGAGGAAGAATAAAGCAAGCAAGCCATAAAGGGAATTTACAGCTTTTCAAAGACCTTTTTTTTAATAATGAGAAGTCAAACATTGTTAAGAAAAACAAAATCTGTACTATGTTCCTTCTACCTTCACTTGACTAGTCTTTCCTATGGGATTAGTGGACAAAATTAAACAATTTTTACCTGGGTATTTTAATCTGACTTTATTCCACTCTGGAAGTAAAATTCTATATGTTTTGCATTGCCAAGATAGGCTTGGACATTAAAAAAAAAAAAGTGAAAAACCCCCTGACTGCACCTGGGGCACTATGCCTGCATTATGGATTTACTGTTCCAATTTGTCACTTTTACATGAGCGTAAATATATAAAACAACATTTTAAGAGGGCGATCCTTCTTTTTCATTTCCTTTACCATGGTTTCTCTGTATTAGTCAATAAATAAAGTTAATACTACCAGCCTATGAAATTACTGCTTATCTTTGAAAAGTCATTTGGTTGACAAAGCAAGCAATACACAACTGGAAACAAAAGTGCCTTGGAGAAAGAGCCTGGTTCTTCACACTATTTATATATACACAGCCATGAAGCACCTAAGAAACTGTGCAAGTAATGGGAAAAGTTACAAAAAGTGACACTGTTGCTAAGGATTAGCTGATATGTCACTTTCAATATGTCACTTTGTGTTATATCTATCAGAGGAGAAGAAACTGAACCTACCACAAAAGCTTTAGAGCCTTCCATTTTTCTTCTAAGTATTTAGGCTTGGCTGTGGTAACAAGGACATCACAGCTGAAGTACTCTTTTCCCCCCCAGCA
>NW_010269666.1:18790-22317 GCF_000690775.1 Eurypyga helias
CACTCAGTGTCTGCAATGGGGCCTGTAATACGGGCATCACACGCAACGTGACAATCGCTTTAGCAGAGAAAAGGGCCAGGGTCCCAAGTTAGTACATAAACACTGTAAATGACTTTATGCCTAGGTAGTGCTTGCATCACCTGGTGATGGCCCACAACCATCAACGTCTGCTGAAGAAGTCCCCCAAACTTAGACATACTCTTTCTTGCATTCACAGATGACCGTGACCAATACTTCACATCATAAAGAACAACCTTTTTAAAGAAGGAAACTTCTTAATACCTACTTAGTTGTCTGTGTGTCAATGACTAATTTCCTCCAACATGCTGCCAGACATTTTTCTCTGTTATGTTCCCTCAGACTTCCTTTCACACCTTTAATTAGAATCTAACACAGAGACCATCAGCAGAAATTAGAGGTAAGAAGGTTGGAGGGGTTGGAAGAGAAGAAAAAAGCTATTTCTCATTATCTGAATGGAGCCAGTCCAAAACAGGTCAGTTGAGTTGGAATCTAATAAATCCTGAGGCAAAGTTAGTCTATATTTGTTCCAAAAGAATCTATCAATCCGTGGACAAAAGATGTATTCAAATTTGCTTTGCAGCTGAAAACTGAATTAAGAAACAAATTCTTAATATTTACCTACACATATAAGCTTATGACAACAACAGAGTGAGCTTATACATCATAAAGCAACCACCTCATGTCTTCTTTCTCCCCCCTTGTCTTTCTCATTCATATACTGCAGAGCACATGATCTAACCACAAACTGTATTTCTCATAGAATCTGTCTGCTGTAGATGTTCAAGTGAATCACATCAAAATCCTTTCTCTAGCCTATCAGTATTTACATCGATTGCATTTAAATTTAGCATGAACACTATGTATCAGCAGTCATCAAAATACGATTTTGACTATGGATAGGAATAATTCCAGGCTAACCCTTTCAGTGATATTTAACCCAAAGATCCTTGAGACAGGGCATTTGTGAAAGAAGTCCCGTAACTGGAATAAGATACACTGCCAGAAGCAGTGCAATGAACATGACCAATACCTCTGAGACTTAGAAGAGCAAAGTGGGAAAGAGAATTGCTCTCATTTATAATGGTAACATATTTAAAAAAAAAAGGGACAAACATGTCTCCAGCTGTTTCCCCTCAGACTGTACTGTTTGGGTAATTGCAGACTTACCTTTTGTGATCCAGATGCTGAGCCCTTAAATGAAGTGCGTTTGAAGGAGCCACTCATCCTCCGTAAGGAACCTGTGAACTTTCCTCCTCTTCCTTTCTTAATCCCCTGGCCCTTACCCTCCATAAGGGACCTAGTACCCCAGCACCAAACAAAACTCTGATTTTAGTCATGTAGTCTGAGCAGGTTTTTTCCTGAAGCCAACAATCATTAAGTTACATCTTAAATAAAAAAAAGAGACAGATGCATAAAACAAAATCAAACCCAAATGATGAGACTCCTGTTCTGATACACACCCTGTCACAAATGACCAGCCAGCTAGACAAGCAGAAAAGCACAGCAATACACTGATACAAACTGCTGTCCTCCTCCCTCTTCTGTACTGACTCTATAATCAGGCTTAATGCACACAGCTTCTGCAAGCTATGGTTTTTAATGGACAGAGATTTAATAAATGGTGATTGAAGGTAAATCTACTTTAGAAGCAGCAGCTCGAAAGGTTTTTATTCGTGCAAAGCACAAGGCAGTCAGATGGAAATTATTTTGGTATCAGTAGAAAGGCACATGAAAAGAGCAGATGGCCCTCAGCAGACTGGGTTAGAGGCCTGGTGGAATTCTAAAGGGTAAGTGTCCATGACAAGTGTGCCTACAGCAGGTCTCAGGATGAGAGATACGAGGTTTTAAAAGCAAACGACCCATAATTCACAAGTTAGATTCTAATTAATTAGGGAATATGGGTTGTGGCAACTAAGATGGAGTGTGTATTGTCTTCATGAATTCTTTTTAGTATCTCAATTTGTCTATTTTGTACTATTCTGCCTAAACACGCAGAGTGAAAGCAAAAGGAAGTAGTTAGGAGAGTATAAACAAGAAATGAGGAAGAGACAAGGTGTTTTGAAAGAATAACAAAATAATTATTGACTAGGAAATATCTGGTTGGCTCCAGAAGACCTGCCTTCTCAGACATGACCCAGGAATCTGTCAGAGAGCGTGGAATGCTGAATACTAAACCTCAGTTGAAAAATCAGGCAACTAAGTTCTGCTGATGTTCTTGTCCCCACTGCGTTTATGTAACACTTCATGGCTGTTTCCACTATACTAGAAACATGCGCTATGCTGGCTCTTTCAACAGCTCCATGATTTAGAAGCACAAGTTTAACTGATTTTCCAAAAGAGCTTGTGGGTTTAGGAGTGCAGTCTCACATTAGGAAACAAACATTGCTAGCGAAGATTCCTGTCTCACTATGGAGTTTTCTGTTTCATCAGTTGAGCTGATTCAACAGTTCATGTGGTCTAAATCAGACCTGTGTAACCATCTGGTTCAAATCAGCACTGGGGGAGGAAAGGGTAGTAATCTCTAGCAACAGGATGCGGTTGACAACAACTGAGTATCTGGCACAGTGTGGAAGTGAAAGACCCTTAAACTGGTTCTGAAACCGAGCAAACCATGACATGAAATGGCACATCTGTCTATCACCCTCCATGTTTTTCAATAAGATCAAATCAGTCAAATTCAAGACTATGAAAGCCCCAAGACCATACATTCCCATGGAAGAGCAAGTGGAGCGCAGGCACACTCCATTTTCAAGATCACCTTCAAGGCCCTTGCCAGCCTGCTCCCTGGGAGGGGCAGCATGCAGCCATTCCAAAGCACACCTAAGTAAGGTACTATGGAAGACCTAAGTACCTTTGAATCCTAGAGATAACGCACCACAGAAATGTAACATCTGTGGTCATGGCAAGATCCATGCCTCAAAGGCCCTATCACAATGTGTATTTAAAAATGTGAACAGTTTGGTTAAAGACAGCTGCAGAAGTTTCAGACTATAGAAAAACTAAAATGGACTAAATTGCTCTTACTGTTCGTGGTCAGAGCTACTCTATGACATCACATCAGAGATGTCTGATGTCAGTTAAAAAAAAAGTGATACATTTAAAGCTTTGATCTATAATCCACCATGTCAGCTGCAACGCTCCCACTCACTTCGGTAGGCAAACTAATCATGGAAAGCAGTGGTGCATAATCCGATGAACTTTATTTACACAGGCAGACTGGGGTAAGATAGGCTTATACCTGTGTAAAGGCTTAAATGTAAAAAGCATGTAGAATTCAGTCTTCCTTCATCTTGCATTTAATATGAGCATTAAACTAAACATGAGTTTCTTTCACTGACAATGGATTATAAACCAAAAAATAAATTATTTTTTTCTTTTTTTAATGGGATGTCTTAAATTATTTTCTGTTAAAAAGTATGTCAGTGTCCTTTGACATTTCTGATACAGTAAAAAATTGAAACAGTTACGTGTTTAACTAAACACCTCCCCCCCCCCCCCCCCTCTTT
>NW_010269666.1:22348-46626 GCF_000690775.1 Eurypyga helias
CCCATTCCATTAAAGGTATTCATTAATTAAGCTAAGAAGAGGAGCTGCTGGTACTGTGCTCAGTGCTGCATAAATGCTTGTCCAAAAAGGTTTATTCCAAGAGAGTCATAACTAGCTGTGTTGTGCTTGCTACCAAAACATCTAGACAAGTGTACCCACAAGCAACTCTAGCTTCAACAGGAGTTTTCCTGCATAAGGACACAAGCATATGCCAGGATTGTCCAAAATTACTATGGTGCTGTGAACTATTATAGTTTTGAAGTCTTTAAACTCTTCAGAAACCCACCTGTTATACTATTATTGGCTGGATAAACCTGCTACTCTCCCAAACTGGAAACAAATGGAAACGTCAAAAGTACTCTTCAAGATTATTAAATCCTGTTAATCCATTTATGTACTCTCTACAAGTTGGCTACTTTCAGAGAGCCAGTTCAGTTATTTAACATATTTTTAACTTTCAAAAACCCAACCTCTTCCAAGCTGTTTTTCTCTCATTGCAGTACATACAAAAAGCTGCAGGTGCATATAGCAATCAGACTCACATTGCATAGGTGTGCACAATAACCTCCAAAGCGGAAGATTGAGGGCCTATATGAAACGAGCTGGAGCAGAATGAATCTGTAACATTTTATAGTGAAGGTAAAAAAAGGAGCCACAAGTTTCCTGACGACTGATGAAGACCCAATCAGACGATTTTGCAGCAGAAGATTCGCTTTTGAAAGAACAACATGGAACCAAAACTTCAAGTGCAAATGCTCCTCATTCTAGAGTGTTGCATACTTTAAACTGTAAAACCAAAAACATTCAATGTTTGAAGAACTACTGTTTGGTTTACTAGCTACTCAGTGGTCCAGTAACAGCATTGCACTTGCCTTTTCTCTGTTCCTCACACTGAACATTGTCCCAGCCTCCCCCATCCTCCACATCTACGCGTTCAGATGCACTGGTTATGAATCACACTGAAGCAGTACATTTACTTCTATGTCATGAACAGAAAGCTATGAAACTGGCAGGTCTCATTATTAGCCAAAAGAAACAAAACACTCTGCTATAACACCATAGTCCATTTCAAAGTCTACTGCTTTTAGAAAAAAACCCACCACTTTGTTTCCCCTAAGATTTTTATAGATCTTCCCTCTCTTTCCCACGTACTAAAGAATTAAGTTTTAAATTTTTCCTTCTTGTTCTTTAAAGGGTTTCTCCATTTATGCTGCAAGTACTTTCAAACAAATAACCCTTAAAAACGAAGATAGGAATGCATGGAAGAAGGAAGGGAGAATCTAATGACAATAAATACAGCACTTATCAACACAAATGTAGCACAGGCAATGATAACGTTACACAGTGGGGCACAATAACTTAGTACCAAACTAGAGAGAAAGGTACTGAGGTCCAGAAGATCACACAGACACTGGGAGATCAAAAATTATACAAACATCAAATAACTGGTTTTATCATAAGCTCTACTACAACTAGTGAAACTCAGCTTCCAAATCACTACTTCTTTCTTTTCTTTTTAAATAAAAACTATCTTTAAACAATTCATGACATTGGGTGCAGATTAAAGAGCTGGTTTCACACATCATATTCAGGGCCATGATTTCTGACCATACCATTAACATGAATGAGAACTAAATGAAGGGTAAGTTTACAGAGTTATGAGAAGGAACGGTAATTAAAACAGCCAAACAAAAAATTCCAAAGCACTACATCCCTCAAAACAAGGGAAAATACAAAAGTTTTACGTTTTCATGTTCTGAAGAAGCTTGAACGCTTCATGAAATCATGACGTTTTTCCTTGGCAGTATAATAATTTTGCAAACGAAGTGCATTTCTTATTTGGAAAAAAAAAAAAAAAAAGCTTTGTAATTTTGCCATACAGAGCTTGACATGTTTCTTAGGTCTGAACAGCTGCAACTCAAATAAGGAAGAGCATTTGAAGTGTTTCACACAAGTTTTACAGAACTCTCTTTAAAACTTCCTGTGCATAACAAAACTGATAGTAGGAGCGCCACCACTTCGATTCCCTCTGACAGTTCACGCTACAGTTAAAACAAGAATATACTGTGGTGCATATCTCAGTTGTAGGTCTTACCCATTATATACTTCAACAGTTCTTGCTTCTTCAGTTTCTATGCCTGAAACAAAGTGTAGGTAGAACATTGTTCAGTGCTGGTTACCTACCATGAGAATGAGCACACCGTAAGTCGCTGGGGACTGCTGTCTGGGTGAAGAAAATCGACTTTTTCCATAAACTACATATCCTCAAAGCAATGCTGTAGTAACCTAGGCAAAAGCATATTTGGATTAAAAATGTAAATAGTATACACATCAAAACTCAGACAGCATGTAACTGGCAGGTGAAATTTATAGAAAAGAAGTTCTATTTTGTCAATTTCACACTTAAGAAACTCAAAGGAAGACTGTAGACCACTTAGTGGTACTTGTACTTCAGCATTGTCTATTTATCCATTCCTACAGTCTTTGTTATTTAGCAACTGTGTGTCCCCTCTCCTCCTCTTGCAAGTAAAAAGCAGGTTTAAAGTGAAATGAAGCAGATAATGAGACATGTGGAGAGAAAAAAGGTAAAGAAATAATCTCTGCTTTTGCCAGTGGGCCTGTAAATTGATGCCTGTTACCACCCTCACACAGTAGAAACAGTCTGTACTGACCACACAAACAACAAAATGCATGCTAATTATCTTACTTCCATAACCTGTCTAGGGAGTAGAACCTGCAGAAACCCACCAGGTCTCTTTGTCACCTTGGCCTCAGGGACAGACTAGGCTTCCCTACATTTGTAGAATCATAGAAAAAATTAAGTCGGAATGACTTTTGAAGCTCACCTAATCTGACGCCCTGTTCAAAGGAAAGCCAGCCTAAAGGTTGGATCAAGTGGTTCAGGGCTTCGTTCAATTGAATGCTGAAAACCTCCAAGGACAGTGTTTCCAGTCTCTCTGTGTAACCTGAGCTGGTGGCACATTTAGAATCACCTTGGGAGCATTCTGACAAATCACTTCCTTCTCTTATCCCAGGATTCTGCAAATGGCTAGGTCTTCCAAGCTAGGAAAAGGGAAAGAAAATCTGTTTGTTGACTTCTGTTTCTTTAAAACATGGGGAAGTAGAACTTGAATTCTAAAAATGGGACTATGAAGATAGTAATAATAAAAAAATATTGTATGCAAGTTAAACTTCATAACTGCTTTAGGGACAGTAAACAAAATAAGCAAAGCTCTAAAAATAAAGCAGTGGTTCAGTTTGAATACTGAATTTAGATGATATGTTATGGCAGGCATTTCAGGCATTCACTTAGGATAAACTAAGTTTTAGCTGTGCAAAGCCGAAAACACTGGCTGTGATGTTTCACTCTGTTACTTAGAATGGCAATGCTACATTGCGCTGGGCTTTATTGCAAGCACACTAATTAGTTTCAGCTCCACTAATGAGCCAAAGATTGAATGTACTGTAGAGTTTTCAAACTGTTTTGTGGGCAAAAGAAGGGGAAAGGTAATTTAAAATGACTTCTCCAGGTCGAGTCATTGTTTCAACTTTCATACGAATAGCTACAGAATAGTATCAAGACAGTGGAAAGAACCTCACTCTTCTCAGCACTCGTTTCTTGTGCACTTAGCTACTAAACTGGTACCAAGGTTCCAAATAATTTACGTAAGGAATACAGATATTTTGCCATGAACTGCTTGCTTCAAAATGTACCATGTGACCTCAGACAGTCAGTTCAGATCAGGAAACTGGGCTAATAAATCCCTATCTCAGAATGGCAGATGTGGTTTAGAACAATTCTCTCTTTTTGCCCCTCTACTTCTGCAAACTTTCTAGAGATAGCAGTATTTATTTTCAAGTTTATTAGAACATACTTATTACGAAATATTTCAGTTCACTCATCAATTCTCCAACCAGCTACATAAATAAAGCATTTCAATATTGAAATAAGACATGGAGATAGATACTCATTTGAGTTAAATTCTGTAAGTTCCAGGGCAGGTATAGGAAATTTTAAGTCTGGGGGTTTAATGCAAGTATGAGGAGTAAACTCAGGCCCAATTAGTTTTTCATGAATCTGAGAATGCACTAGCAATGGAGGAAGTGACTAACCATCTTCCATTAAAAAACAAAACAACAGATTTATGATGTAATATTTCGTTACTACTGTGCAGAAGAAATAAGAATGCAAAATCTGAGTTCCCATAAAAGCAACATCTTCAGTAAAACTACTGAGTTTTACTTTTATGAGGAAACCAGGAATGGTTTCAAAAAAGGTTTCAAAAAATACAGAAGCTACTTCTGTGGAGAAGAGAGTTGTGCTTACAAACAGTATTTCTCTAGCCAATGGCATAACTAGTGGGCTAAAAACTCAACTAGGTGAAAAACAAGCAGATAGTTCCTGGGCTCTCATCCATTATAACCAGCAAAGAAATTTGCTATTTATTTTATTTGTCTTCAAAGCCCAATTCAACACAGTATTAAGCTGTCTGTAACAGATACTGATGTAAACAGATGAGACACCCCACCAGATCTTGGATCTGCACCTAAGATGCAAAATCATAGAGGGTGAATTACAATTGGAAATTACTGAATTGCTGTAACAGGGTTAAAAAAACCTCCTCCCTCTCCTACGTGTAGAATTTACCTCTGGAATTGATGAATTCCGCACCTGTATCTGACTGCTTCCTTTAAAGAAGGACAGGTAGCCTGCTAGCCCTGGTCCAGGTGAATTTCTGGTCCCCTTGCCTTTAGTGGTATGCAACAAATTAAGGGGAGCAAGCTTGGAAGAGAATTATAAAAACCTGTATTCAGTCCAGTAGTTCAGAGAATACAAGCATGCAGAGCTGGAGATCCTCAGTAATTGGTATGAAACAACGTGTGTGCCAGCAGCTCAATCATATTGTGCTATGTTACTCTGGAGACAAAGCTGAGTCTTTAGAAACATGCAAGGATTTCACATCTACTTTAAGGATAATAACAAATTAATTACAATGATGTTCATTCAGTCTCAGCACACTTATAAGTAACTTTGCTTTGAGACATAGGAAAACAGAACCCCTTGCAGTCCTCATAGTTGTAGCAATACAGTAAATTAGATGAAAGGATTACACTGCACTTTATGTGATTATTTCACAGACAAGCTTTGCTGCAACCTTGTCCATTTTCTGTGCATCATCAGCCCTAAGGGAGGACTTCTCAGGGGACTCAACCTGTCTGTGTGACAAAGCAGTTCCTTGTCATTAATTATAATACCTATTAGCCTAGACTGACAAATTATAAAAAGTAATAACAGAGTATTCACCCCTGGATGACCATTACAATCCATTTGCCTGAAAAATCAGGTCAAGATTTGTCTTCATTTTCCCTGTATTTTTATTATTTTCCAAGCACTCTGTTTATACTCAATTAGATGTGGTAATAAAATGACTTTACAGTTCAAAATGTTTTTCTCCTATGCCTAAAACATGACTGAAACTGACTGTACATCAATACAGTTACCTTTGCTCTGTAATAAAAATGGAATGCTAACCCTGTTATTGCAACAACAAACTGGAGCTAGAGGAGAGCACAAAGAATCCATTGTGCTGGGCAGACTGGAAAGATGCTGAGGGCCTTATGAGTGCGAGCAAGGTGACCCTAGATCCAAAATGAAAACAAGATTAATTTCAGAATTAGTGCCAGTGCCACGGGTGGTGGCCCTCCATGGAAAATTAGATTCATGCCAGGTGACTTTAATGTATACTGTATAAACATAGACAGCAATCAGCTTCAGCCTCACAATCTTAAAAGCAAAGGGGGTTTTGACATAGATTTCAATGAGGACAGGATCTCAGGACAATAACAAGAATTTTTTGTTTCAGGTGAGTAAAACTTTGTCATAATTTCAGCACTGAGTAGACCACTTTTATCAAAGCAATACTGTGGTCTCAAACAAAGCTACTTAAATAAATCCAGGACATTTCCGTATCTACCAGCAACTACAATAATAAAGGCTGAAAGAAAAACGTCTTTTACTTAGCTAATAACAGAGGACTTGAAAGGATGATGAAGAAAAAGAGAAAGCTGAAGAATTAAACCACAAACAAAATGAGTAATTTAAATACAGGCAAGCATTGTAGCCTTGAACCCACAACACTAGATACTCGCCCACAAAACACCCCTGATCACAGAATTGAAAGAATGAGCCTGTAACTCTGGAAGGAAGTAGGTTATTTCTGCTTCCCACCAAGGGAAGGTCTGGGCAGTAGGTGCACTGGAATTCTGCTCAAATTCGATATACTAGATAATAAAACAAAGCTTCCTACTGTGCTCCAACATTCCCAAGATAGACGAAGCAAATGCTTCTTGCTGGGAGATAATTGAATTGCTATCACTTCTAAAGAAGGGGAAGGAAAGCCTTCCATTAGGTGCTTTCTTCATTTATCAGTTCTCTTATTCATAGCCTTAAGTTCCATTGTGAAATTCCAAATACACAGATACATCCATGTGGTATCTTCAGTGATAAATACTTCTCCCCTCCACCATTTGGCCACTCGGTAAGTAACACTGTTTTAGTACCACCAGCTCCATCTGGAGGATATTCTGCAGAACGTATTTTCTGGAAGGGAAAGAATAGGATTTTATAACAGATTTGTTTGTCCTCCCTTTAGAATATATGCATTAAAATGTCCCATATTTAATTCTTTTTTATTATGTTAGCATGTGGCAAAGGTTAAACATGCTGAAATGTCAATCTTTATTTGCAACTAATTGTCCAGTAGGAGTTTAAAAACCTCTCTGTCAGAAAAGGAACTTAACTGGCCTTGCCTTTCCTAACTCATAATGTACTAGTATTGTACACAATCATGTTGGCTCTGATTGTGAGAATGAGGAAAATACATAAATAAATTTGGACCGGTTAGGAATAATGGCAACTGTAACCTAGAGAAGACCTAGAGACGCACATATGGAATACACTTTGCTGAAAGCACAAGACAGTATGAAGTATAAGTTAGCTGGAAGAGAAAAGTAAACATAAGGTGCAGAATAAGTTTAGAAGTAAAGTGAGAAAGATAATCTCTTCCTGGTCCTGATTTTCTATGGGCCCATCCACAAGTCGCCCCACATCTTTGATACTTTGGTTTCTCTACCTGAACAAAGATGCAATTACATAAACCTATGCAGAGACTTAATTCCCTAATATTTGTAAAATCATTTGGAGTCCTTGGACAGATGCAAGTATGATTATTGTTTGCAAAGGGCTTGAGAAAATCATCTCTGCATTTTCACAAGAACATTCTCACCTGTATTCACAAACCCACAGTTCTTCACAGTAATGAGTTCACAGATTTTGCAAGATGTTCGAAGTACTTTGCCAACATTAATTAAACTTACCAAAAGAGAAAGACAGGGAAACCTCAGCTGAACTTTCAAGGTGTTCATTTAAAAGGGTCAGCTACACAAACCATGTGTCTCATTTCAGAGTTCACACATCACCAGAATTAAGAAAAACAAAAGAGGAAAAATACAAATACAATAGCACTGATCCCCCTTCTCTGCACTCCAACCCTAGAACTTAAAGGTCTCTTTATTTCAGTTAAATTTACCTATCACAGATGATGCAGTCAGGAAACAGAGCTCTGTAGTCTATCACACACCAGTGAGAAATGAATCAGCACCTCCTAGGTGGCCTTGTCAAGCAGAGCTTAGCATCTCGCAGCGTATTGCTGGTCCCTATTTATTCTCATTGCTCAACTCACTGAGTCCTGTGACATTCCAGTGAGTTTTATTGTTATGCTGGATGTTTTCTGGTTTAGTGTTTTACCTTCTGTTGACAGATATTTGTTAAGAAAAATGCAGCAAAGTAGTGAAACCTAATTAAATTGAAGGAGATTTTAAGAAACCAATTAGAAGAAAAAGTCATTGCTGTCATCTGCCTACTAAGAACTAGACAAAAACGCATCTGTGCTTTTTGCTGACAGTCTATGTAGAAGAACAGGGCAAAACCCAGAATAATTTTATTGATTTCCTGGGGCCTGCCAACAGGAGTTATTGTAATGCTCATGCCAGAGATAGACACCGCCACACACTCACAAACTGTGAGGAGCACCTCATCCCTTTTATCTGTTGATTGGGACATTAGCTCTAGTTCATGCTCAGTGGCAAGACCTGCCAAGTTAATAATTAAAAACAAAAAGCTTCTGGGCAGCTACAGATCACTACCAGCAACATCCAGACCCAACAGTCACCAGCCTGACTATGAGAGGCAAATGAAAGTTAGCTGCGACAGACCCATTACCCAGGTGTCTGTCCAGAAGCAATTATACAGAGAATTCCCACCTTTACCAGCTCCCTCAGCTACAGGTTCTCCATTTCTGTGAGGAACATTTCTCAGAGCTGACCAACTCATGTCACACCCATCCCCAGAGATCTGACAGATGATGGTGGATCTTCTTTGCTACTTCCTAAATTTCAACAAGTGACATTGATAAGGGGTGAGGACATTGATAAGTGACATAATGGGTTGAGGACTCCTCTTCTTCTCTCTTTTGTAGTCAATCTCCTAACATTTTTGTAGTTAGGATTACATGAGTTAGCCATCTCTCGCTCCTGACTATGAAGTCTCAGAGACACCAATAAAGACAAAAACTGCTCCAAAGCACACACGTTAGAGTCAAATGGGCAAAGTGAGACAATCAAAAACTACAATCCCACCTGACCTTGCAGTAATAAGATCACATCAAGATTAGTCTATGTCATAGATTAAGCCCACTGAAGTAAACTAATCTTTCTGCAGTCAGCTAAGACTATATGTTTACTCACTAAGCTGGGAAAACCTCAGGAGTGTAAAATGCATATGTGCTGGAATACACCATCTAGACTGCAGCCACATGTATGTTTAGCACACTTACTGCTGCACCACTGACCTTAAGGTGATTTCAGAAAGAGAAATCTCTTTAAACAGTTTAACTATATTGTGTGATTGATGAAAAAAAAAGTCTATTAAAGTCAGCAGAGCACTGTTATACTAGAAGGCTCTTACAGAATCTACTAATTCACATTCACTAATTCACATTCTAGCCCACTTCTGTCCCACCATCAGTCCCTTTGCACAGCAATTATCAGAGTGCCACACTACAAAATGGGTGTTTGCTCCCTGCTTAGTACCATCAAACTGCCACTCGCCCAACCAGTAAGAGAGATGGCATTTGTCCACCTGCATCTGGGGAATATGGTACATCTGGGGGCATTTTCTTCCTCATAGGAAGTTCCTTTCTAGTGCATGTATCACACATCTCTAGAAAAGACATTTACCAGCCTGCACATCTTTAGGAGCTGTCCGTTCACCTTCCACTCCAGGCTGCTCACAATCCTTTGGTACACATTCTTCTCTCCTCCACCTCTATTAATTAAAATTTATTCCAAGATCTCTATTTTGAATTTTCATCAAAATGTCAACATAGAACATCACAGCCCAATGTCTCCAGATAATATGGCTAACAGTCCTACCTGTGAAAGCACCATAACCGAGATGCTGAGCTGACGTCCAAGATACTGTTTTACTGAAGACATAAGTGGCACCAAACACAGGCTGTGCAAAACTCTGGATAATCACCACAGCAGAAGCACCAGAACAGCAAGGTCTTCACATGGGAGAGTAACTGCCTGTCTCTGTTACCATCATTTTACTGCTGCCTGTCTAACTTACCAAGCTGGTCTCCTTTGACACTCATTTTTTACAGAGCTCTTGGCTCAAACAGAGCAAAATTTAAAATTAACATGTCCACTTAGTGTTTGCAAACATACACACACATATATGCAGTCAATATATTCCTGCTTGTTAGTCTACTCAAAGAAGCTTTCCCCACATGTCCTCAAGAAATTTCATCTTCAGGTGCTACAGGACAACAGAAGTGCAATGAAATGAAGTCTTCAAGAAATACCTTATGAGTAGATAGTGTCTTGAGAGCAAATTTATAAATAACGAAGTCCCAGATTAATTTGACAGCAGATGAAGAAAACTTCTTGACTACCAGAAGAAATTTTAGTTCACCAGGAGGTACTGTGTTTTGTGCTGTCCAATAGAAATAGAACGTGTTGCTTTTTTTCTTTTTTTCCCTCAGCAATTACTACAGCTTTCTGGGCCCAATCCTACATACCTTACAGGTGTTGAGTTCTCCACATAAAATGCACCATAGTTCAGAAACAAAAGCAGTGCATATTTTAGGACTTAGGGGAGAGGTAAGCATAGGCTGGCTTTATGCCAGTCCTCAGCAGTAGGCTGAATTCCACCTTTAATGAAGTCGAGGTGAACTAGGCTTTTGCAGGATCTGCAGGATTTAGCTTACTGTTAAATCAGAAAACTGTTGTTATATTGTTTCACTGCAGCCAAATAATTCTCAGCATACACACATTTTAATCAGAATTTTTACATTTGCTTTAGTAGGGAGTAAGCAGATACAACAGGAATCAACCAAAAGGACAAAACGACACAGTTATCACATGGCTGGGATGTAAATCCAGTCAAATGATTCCATTTAGCTCTTTGCATGTGCAGGCATTAATCACCTCTTTGTGCTGCATTTGTACAGAATCTAGCTCAACAGGGTCCATGCCTTAGTTTTCTGGTATCCTACCAAAAATAATTAAATCAGTACCACCACATGCTTAAGGCTTTTGTTTTTAATCAAATCCATTCAGAAAGTCAGTGTACATTACCTTCTCACTACCTACTAGTCCCACAAGATTCTGCTAAAAATATTAGTATTAAAAGGAGAAAACACATTCAAGGCAGTAATATTTTTGCATCCATAAACAGGATTATTATTTCCTAATAAAATTCAAGAAAGTGAATCCCAAAGGCCTTTTTATCAGGACACATTCAGTTGTAACTGTGAATGAAAAAAAATCCCAAACTGAACAAGGAAGAAACATGGCAATATGGCAACTTGGACCATCAGTATTTTTAAGATGAAAATTTGGCCTCAGCGTGATGCAAAAGGTTTTAAATTAGTTGTGCTGAAGTCTGACAACTGGCCCTGAAATGGGAACAAGACTGAAAGCAACCATTTGTAGCTTTGAACACATACATATGCAATTACTCCTCTTGACTATACTTGACTGACTCCATTTGCAGACACTGATCCTGACGATGTATGACTCTTGCTTCCTTAGCTTAACCCACATTTTATCCAAGTTCTCCTTGCAAGTTGGATTCTTGGAAGAACTATGTTTGCCCACATCAAACTTGCTTTTGAACTTTTTATTTCAATACTTGTGTAGTCTGAGGAGAGGGCGAAGGCACGTATTGATATCATTCATGTTGGTATTACTTACAGAAAACTGTATATCACACAAGATTTCTGCAGCAAAATTAGGAGGAAGTTTCAAGTAGAAAGGTGCTTAGAAGAATTTCCCATTGACACCTCACAAACTGGTAACGACAGCTGCAATGAGAATTTCTGATCTGTGTGTTTATATACTTAAGATACACATGGTTGCATAAATACTCAGGAAAAGAGTGAGCCCTCACAAACTGGAACAGATAAAACCATGATAGACTGAGGAAGTTTTGCTGATATTGAGCTCTTTGGTTTGGCTGATAAATAGGGTTGCTACACCCACAGTCACTAGTGCTTCCTGGGTGCTGTGCACAGATTCAGTCCTGCAATCTCCCAAGCTCTCATCCCAGTAACAATGAGGTGTGGACAGTCTCTCATCTGAGCCACACAAGGCCCAGCTAGTGACTAAGCCCACCACCAAGCTCCATTTCAGCAGCCACGTAATCAATACAGATACAAGGAAAGCTAATTTATTTATCTAATTTGATTTTCTGTTACATGTTCATGTAAAAATAAGCATGACCATAACAGATTCCAGTGTGGTTGGTAACGTGAGATGAACAGCAAATGATCAGAAATCTCTCTTTGCTTCAGGTCAAGGAGGACTGAACAGATAATCATGACCGCACAACAAAATAACACCAATTAGATAAAATGAGTTAATTTCAAGTCTTTGCCTTGCATCTTGCTTACAACATCAGCCATTTTTCATTCATCATCTATTTTTTTTACTGTTCTATGTATCAGCACTGTTTTCTTCTACAAGTATAACAAGTACTAAAGAAACCTGAACTTTCATAAAGCATTTAACAAGTACATATCAAAAGATACAGATGTACCTCTGTACTTTTTCCTCAAGCATGTTTCAGATAGCTAAAAAAATTACTTTCATTATTCATTTTGAAGATATGAAAAAGAATCCCTTTCTTATTTTAAATACAAAAAGATAGAGAATGTCTTTGCTTCGATGACATATTCCATGTATATAAAAATATTACTGTATTAAAAGAATAGCTCAGATTTAAACTACTTAGGATGAATTCAAGTTCAAGTGCCAGAAGACATACTGGAAGAGATAACTACCACTTGGGAGAAAAACCTAAGCAGCTCTCATCTCACAGAAGGAAGAATAAGACCTTTTAGCATCCTGCTTTGCAAGAGACCTTCAGTCCAAGCAAATGGCCACCCAAACAACGGTACAAAAGACGATAACATTTCTCAGTTGCATCCAACCAGTTAATTTACCTTCCTGTTTTCATTAAAATAGAAAAATGAGGAGCACCTACCTTGTCAGACTTGAAGAAAGCACCATATCCTTGGGATGGATGTTAATTATAGTATAGACAATGTTTAGTTTAAAATCAAAGTATTTCCCATAGCCCTTAGCATGCAGAGGTTCTTTTAGCTCTGCTTGAGGATGTGCAAATGTCTACTCAGGGTATTAGAAAAGGCTAATTCCCTGGACTAAGCCTGCTTGCTGCTATGTACTACTACAGGCTTTATTCCTATTAGAGACTTATTGGTTGCCCAAGGTGACAGTGCTGTGCCACAGGTAATCGTGAAAGTGATATGGCAAAGGGTTTCTAAAAACTTAGCTTTGAGTAAAAAGATCAAATGATTAAGTCTACAGCCTTTTACGCCTAAAAACCCAAGCAGGTAGTTATGTTTTACTTTTCCAGTATTAGCTGATATGCAACAAAGTCACATACCCTTTCCATTTACAAGCCAAACTGTCACTCAGAAAATCAATGACAGCAGATTGGAGCAGGCTGATACTACTTCCCAGATGGCAGCCATTATAGGATAAGAAGGTCAAGCCATGTCAGACAAAGGAGTGTTTGTGTTCATTTTTCAATTTTGGGTGTTAGCTAATTAATCATTTCTAATCGTGTAACTTAGAATCAGGCTGATTACCAAACAACAGAACAAATCCTAGGAGGGGTTAACACGTGTAACTGCCATCTACAACAGGAAGATGAACAATGGCATTGATCAGAGACATGTTGTTTGATGTTCCTTTCCACTTTGAAAAGAAACAAATACCAAGCAACCTAGCTGTAATCACAATGCAACTCTCATGAAACAGCTGAAAATGTAATTATTCAGTAAGGCATTCTCCAAGGCATATGTGCGTACAGACATGGAATTGAATGACATTTGTGCATCACAACTAATTTGTATTTCTGTAATGGAAATTTTGTATTTCATGTAAATTTTAGCAAAAATCTAAATGGGACATTTTTTGTTTAGGTTGACCTCTACCATCTGGCATATATTGTTTACACTAACTACGTTGTGGCATTTAAGTTTAGATAGCACTGAAAAATCCGTGTGCACCTGAACTGCATTTCACTATCAGATG
This sequence comes from Eurypyga helias, assembly GCF_000690775.1. NCBI lineage: Eukaryota > Metazoa > Chordata > Aves > Eurypygiformes > Eurypygidae > Eurypyga > Eurypyga helias. The sequence goes on from NW_010269666.1 coordinate 36,035, forward strand.
TGCAGCTGGCTGCCTACCTGCCTACTCCCCTTGGTGGCCTGTGCTAAGTGTCTCACCTAATACAGCATCTCACCTGGCTGAATTGATAGGATGCCTCTGGAAGCCACAAGAGCACAATGTGACATGAGTTACCCATGAAACTACCCCTGGAGAGAAGCAGCATGTAAAGCTTTCCAATTCATGACTAACTTTACCGTTATTACTTTGAGATCCTACAAAATGTTTTCTTGAACCGTCCATTTGCAGGGCTTTACGTTCCTGCTTAATAGACTGTTTGGACATCATAATGCTTCCAGATAGTCCAAGTCTTAACAGTTCTCTGGTCTTCTCCCTTCATCCTTTGGCACATGGCAAAGTAAAAGACAACACTCTACAGATCTCTATACTGTTCTAAATGTAATTGGTTTCAGCTGTTTTGTGTGTCCTAATGCAACCAGACAAGTCATAACTAACATAGCCACAAACAAACCTGTAATTATTCCTCACATTTTATGCGTTCTGGAGATAGATGTTCCCATCTGGTTTCTCACAGTGTCAATGACACACAAGGACTCCTGTTTCAGGCATGTTTCTAGTTTTTTACAGCTTTCCTGTGTGTCCAGCCAAGCTTCCCTACCTCGTTCCTATCACCAGACGCCAGCAGATGGAGCTAGCAAGCCACTTATTTGGCATAGACAAGAAAGATAAACTGGCGTCTTATCAATAGACCAAACCGCTATTAACAGTACTAGCGGATAAGAACTTTTCTAGTCCAAATCAAATATCCCTCTACGATTTGTTCTTCCTGAAGCAAAATGATGGGCAGTTTCTTCTCTACTCTCCTACTTTAAATCACTGATCTCGTATCAGTACTTTGCTTACCCCTTCTTCACAGAAGCCCGGAAGATAAAGGCAAACATGGAGAAGGCAAGGTGGCTCTGTACTTCAGTAGGTTTTCTTCTTTTCATGGTCAAAGTCAAAGTTAACCGGGAATATGAATTCCCGACTTAAGCAATTGTCAGTCCCAGATGTTACGAAACGGCAAAAACATGGATTTATCTTCATCTAAAAGTGAAGAAACGCATGTCATTTTAGACCAGTCTGGCAGCAACTCAGATAGAAAATGAAATAGGTCAGAACACATCTTGCCCAGAACAAGACTCAAGAAGGACATGAAGATTATGAGAGAGAGAAGAGGATTAATAAACTGAATTTGTAGGGATCCTGCTCTTTCTATTGCAGAATGAGACAAAGCTTCCAACACTGAAGAGGAAGTAATATGGCCTCTGAAAGTTCTTCTTCCTTGGCTGCATCCTCAGCTACAGTAATAATTTTCTTAGCATGCTGACTAACAGTGCAATATGTCCCGAGGTAATATCCAATCTGCTCTTCCAAAGAGCCTGTATTAAACATCATAAACTGGGAAAAAAAAAAACCCTGCTGGAACACTGCCCTTTAAAGTGAATCTCTGACAATGTAAGCTACCAGCATTCAAAAATATTATTTCCCTCTACCTAACCAAAGTAAAGTTGAGACTGTGCAATAGGTTCAATTAGATAACACGATCCAAAAAGATGTATCTCCCTATACAGAACTGACTGCAGCCCTGCTCCTCACAAGGTTTAATTTTACTCTGGGATCTAGTGGTCCATACACCTAGACAGAAACTGCCAAAGTGCAATTATACCAACAAAGGCTGGAAGGTCCAGAGTAAGAATATGGGGCCAGCACACTACACACTACTTGCCTCTTACGGCTACATGCAAAGGCAGATTCTGACATGTAGTTCACTTTTCACAGAAGGAGGCAGTGAAAGACACTCCTGGAGATATTTCTTCAAATTAATTTTCAGGTAATTTAATGTTTTGAGAATTTTATTTTTAATACCATCAAAATTTTATCAGCTGGTGAAGGAAGCGCTGCACTAACTGAAATGAGAGTAATGTAATTACAATCAGTTGAGACAGGCTGTGGCTACTGCTCTGTTTGAACCGTATGCTGTTAGACTGTCAGCAGTGCAAGAGTAATTGATGTAGCAAATCTCGGCAATAATAAATGAGCAAAGTAGATCAATATTATTAAGAACAAGCTACTGTTACAACAAAACTACATTTTACAGGACCAAAACAAGATTTCTGTCTAAGAACCCACTGCCCCTCTAAGGGGCTCTGAGACAAGCAAAACAGCCGAAGCCAGAATAATACCCTTAGCACTATCTTGTTAGAAAATCAGACTTACAACTGGATAGGAAGAGACTCTTAGACCTATTAATATTATTACATTAACTTCTGGAAAATACATTAAGAGATTTATAGCTACCATAAAAGACGATTGCTTCACTGCTATTGTAAGCAGTATCAAACCCCAGCATTAAATAATGCTGAACTAGAACCTAAGAAATCTAAGACTTTGACTGAGACTCTGCTTTTAAGTAGCCTAATTTAAAAAAAAAAAAAAAATTAATGTTCATTTCTGCTACTGGTTAGTGTTCACAGATTCACAAATTCAGAGAATGTCCAGCCTCTGCTCAGGATCCTGGACAAAAAGGTATGTAAATAGGTTAAGATCCCCAGACCCTCAAGACTTCTCCCAGAGCATTTGCCAATTCCCAGTAAGGCATTCCGAATGTTCCGGTTCCCTGGCCCATCAATCTCCCCCCAACTATTCTTCCTCCTTACCAGAAGGGAAGCAGGTGCTTCACTGCATTTGGATGTAGACTGAGAAGGAATCAGGCAATTCCTAAGCCAAAGACAACTCTGCCAGCCAACCTTACTGGCACAACCCTGCGACCTTTTTCCCGAAACACAGGTGTACCTTTTAGGCAGCTAGCCCACATACCAGCTCTACTGCTCAGTGCTTTTGTTCTTAAGTTTGCACCAGCGCAAATAATTTTTAAGTCACTGTCTTCCTCATGTGCAGGGACAGCTTGGCTTCTATCTGCTGTAAACAGACCCTGCTGCGGGCAGCACAGGTTCTTGGTGTTCCAAGAAGGCAGTCAGAGCACACAGTGTTCATAATACCTCCACTGTGGCCCACGTTACTGTGAGTCTGGCAGATATGCTGGCACATAGCCAACATTTTTTCTAAAAGGGTCCAAGGAACAATCAGAGAAAGGAAAATATATACTTTCCTACTGAAAAAGGTCTTCTAAGGGACAGCTTCTAAGCCTATCCTTTTGTGCTGCCAACATGGTAGAGAAGGACCATGTACCAAAGGAAAACTGACCTCACTGGCATTTTCGACTATGTGACATCTTTGCTGAAAATGGGGTGGGATGAGGGTTCTGAGACGTCTTGAGAGGTTTTGGGGGGCTTAGGCAATGACTGAGGCATTTTTCATAATCTCCGAGAATCATTTCACAACACTGAATTTGAATAGGGCCAGTGTGGCCCCTACTGCAGTGAGGCAGTCAGTCATCTAAAATGACTTGAGACAAGAAACCAGGGACACAGTCAGCACACTGTTTGCTCCTTTTCCTCCCTGAAAAATCCCTGCCAGTCACGTTCTGTGGCACTGCTGCAGGACAGCTTTCCCTCCCAACCTGAGTGAGCACAGTTCAGTGATACAGGATGCGATGTCCTCATTCCCTCTAGCAAACTGAGGCTGAGCTCAGTAGTAGTACAAAGCAGAGAGGAAAAAATAGCCCTGCCTCCTACACATTAATTAGCTCTCAAATCCCTGTAGTGCATCTCTTTTGACATCTCCAGAGGTCTTAATCTATGTTAGGAACTAATTAAAGTTATGAGGAAAGATTCCCTCCCATACCTTAGCACATTTACCACCCAAGGTAAAGGAGCCTGAGAACCCTGAACTCAGGTAGAGCACAGTATGCTGGCAGGTTCTGAGGACCCCAGTGACAGCTCAGCTATGAGAGGTCTGCCCAGGGACAGGACCACAAGAACAGTGTTGCTGACCTATGTCTGACACGAGATACTGTCTACATACTGTAAATCTTCCTAACTGCTGAAGCTGCTTAGAATCATGAAAGTTCAAAAGTAATTTGTCTTCCCCCTTGATAGACTGCAGGTCTTGTGCTCTGCTTCTTACAGCTAGGTCACAGTAAGGTCCAAAACTGTCATTCTAAAAAACATGACTATCAATTAAAAGGCAAGCAGATACTTAAAGAAAAAAAATACCAGCACTTGGATTCCCAAGCTGACACATTTGTTTAACAGTGCTAAACAGAAGCTATTGCAATAAAAAGTTTTACTGCAATTATTACTGCAATTACTAAAACTAGAACAGGAGGAAAAAAAGCATCCTCATTTGAAGTGGTTAATCTTCTTTTACAACTTCAGCTACACAACTAGCTAACTGATAATTTTAGCCATCAGCTGTGGCTTAAAAGGGATATTATAAATGCTGGCAGGCCCACTTACATAGAGGAAACAGACTTCTGCTCCTTTTTGTATATGGCTTGTAATCCAGAAATTAACTGTGTGCAAACTCTGGTTGTCCTGATCTCATATTGATGTCAGCTCCGAAACCAACATTTCCTTCATTCAAATTCCTTAAACACTAACCTACTCTATATTTGTATTCAGAACTAAAAAACTGGAATAATCACAGAACTGCTGTACAGCAGGTGTTGTGCAGATCAAGATCTTTGTTCCTACTGGCATAGGTGGGAGTTTGTACTTTAATTGTACTGTTAAGAAGTTAATGTGAGTCACTGCCTCTCCTCTTTCCTGCCTTTCTAACGGCCTTGTACTGTATCAACAGGCATGTGTGTGAGGAGACCATGGGCACACCCAAGAAGAAAAGAAAAAGACACTTGAAGAGTCCTGTAGAAATACCAATGCAGCTGGTGACATTTCTAATCTTGATTTATAATGGCTACACATAAGAAGTTGCACTACTAATAACAACAATAAGAAGGAAAATAGATAATACTTATGAATTCCAGAGAATCCAAATTAGGAACTAAACAAAAATACCCCAGCCAATCTCTTCTAAGTGCTGGCACTCCACAGTTATTTGATAGCCAAGGCAGAATAAAAAATGAGCCAAAATTATTTTTTTAAATTAATCTCTTCGGAGGGGGAAGCAGAAAGGGAATGTGAGTTGTCTTTGTGGAGTGTTGTCAGATGAGAATTAAAATTCCAGTCTTTACTGAGGCCTGTGCTGGAATGTGCAAAGCATTGGGTACATTCCCCTCATGCACATACACACTTTGTGTTTTATTTTTTCCATGGTATGCTGCTTAAAGGCTCACAGCTGCTTTCTTCGTTTCTCAGTAATCTTGGTACATAAATACAGTAACACTCAAAGCTGCACTCCTCAGCCCTGGCTGAAATAGAAGTCGTTTCACTCAGCAGTGACATACATCTGAAGGTCCAGGCTGGGACTAGACGGAAGCTGCTGTATTGGATCATTCTGAGATTCAGGCTGCTGCTTCCACCAGAAGTTTCTGAAACATGCTACCAAAGATGGCTTAGCAAATCTTCAGTGGTCAGCAGTGGGACAGTGGGAGGGCCAGACAGAGCTCTAATTTCACTTTCAAACAGTTAGAATTTGGCCCTAAAACACTACTGTTAATATTCATCATCTATCTGCTGACTGCAGTTGTTACCCAAGGTACTTACCTTTCACGAACAATAGAACAGTCTTCCCAGGGACAGGAGAGGAGGAGGAGAGGGGACAGGTGACTTTTCTTCCCATGGTAGTTTCTCAGAAAATGCAGTCTGAACACCACTGATAAGGAAAGCCTGTAGAGGGGATAAACACATCCCTTCACAACAGGACTGTTCCACAGTTCATAACAATGATATAAATGTTTTTCCTAATACCAAATAAACAAACTATACAGGCCACTTACTGTAGGCATTTTTTCAATAAATCACAAAACAAAACTGTGTAATAATAAAGTCAGATGCCAATTACTGACTCTTTTCACAGTCCACTCCCACTATAGTCAAAGGCAAACTTCCAAGATAAGTATAAATGGAGACTTGGAGCTGGATTGGTTCAAGAATTTTTTCAATAGATGCCTTATGATGCAGACAATACTTCAAAAAAAGTCAGTGTATACCTTAATCCCATTTGCTTGGTGAAGATGAGTGAGATCTGCAACTCTTATCTGAATTTCTAGGAGCTTAAATAGCTTTGAAGAAATTCATTCATGCATGAAGTTCACCCTACTGAGGGGCCAGAAGAGAATTTTACCAACTCCATTGGGAGCAAAGGTATACTGAGGCCTTCTGATGTAACAAGCAGGGAATCTAATTCTGATTACACTCTTTAATATTGCACATGCCATGTTATAAATTACTGTTAAAATTCAGATGCTAGAATGTTACTCGTATATGTGAGAAGACTATAATAGATCACAATACAGAGGCAGGTTGTACATAACAAACAGCACCTCCTCACAGACTGTCAAAAATTATGTTCCTGGAAGCCTCACAGTGAAAAAGTCTTTCCAGAGACTACAAGTACTGTCGAGTTAGCAAGGGCTGGTGACACAGAGTCCTGTCCATGTGCCTTATCACTAATTGGAATGAGTCGTTAGTCACTAACTGCAGTTTCTCTTGCACTAACTGAGGGCAATTAGGCCAACAGTCAAGTTAAAATTTAAACTCACAGATATAAAATGCTGCTTTTCTAAAAGTAGTTCAAGTACACTTCAAATTTCACAAGAAACTCTACTTTTCATGGCAGATCTTCCTAGTACTTGCAGCGCTGTGCATATTTGAGAAGGCACTGTGCTCCAGATGACCCCCACCAAATAATATCTAAACCAATCAATTAATTCCATGAGTACAGACACTAATAAAGTCTATTTTCTATGGATTTGTATCTTATGGCCTCACTGCTACATAATACATGAGCTCATGATGCAGTCTCTCATACAATTATTTGGTCTCTTCCATCCTAGTAGCCTATTTAGCCGAGTTTCAGACACTGCTCCACTATCAAAGCTAGACAAAATTAGCCAGAGGAATCTGTAGTAGACAAACAGTGAGGTTGCATTAGGTGTCTCTGATTTAGGAATCTAGGCTGAAAATAATCTATCTTCTGCACAGCTATTGTTAAACTGCTGTACTTTTGGGAAAGATCAGGAAGAGAAAATTCTTAAAATTCTGAGCATGTCTGCTCTTACTCACTGAATATGGAAATCAGAGTGAATTCTTTTCTGCAGGCCAAACTCCAGTCAGCCCAGGAAAATACAGGATTCCCCGGATCTAACACTGCCTAGTGCCAAAAGAACGTTGCCTGAGTCACTTCCAGAGAACAGTCCCCAAGCCTACATTACCAAACACAAACAGGCCTATCCATTTATTTGGAAAGTTAATATTTAACAGTTCTGACCTCAGTACTGGGGCAGGCTGTTTCCTCAATACAGCATGGAGAAAGCAACTTGTTTCACTGGGGTGATGAGCTTTCAGCATTCACAGAATTTAGCCGGGTTCTGTTTGGCTGTGTTTCCATCCATACCTTAAAAAAAGTCAGGAAGAGTATAAGCTTTAAGTGTCAAAAAGAACAGATAGCCAGTTGTTCAAGATATGCCCACTTACAAAGCCAGTACTACTACTAAGTTATTTTAGACCTGGGTAAAATAATTTAACTTCTCCATAATCATTTGATAAATGAGACAATAGTATATACCATCATTCCCTGCAAAGTATTTTTTCAAAGATTATTTGTTATCTATAGAATTTTGAGCATGCAAGTGGCCAGAGTAAACTAAACGTTATGTCCTCAAAAGCAGAAAACTGAGCATATCTGGCAGGTAATCTGAAGTGCATGTGGGCAGATATTTTGTAGCCCACATACTCATTTTCATCAGTTATTTATTTTCCTTAAGGGTGTCAACAAAACTGCTTACATTTTTCTTGAACAAATCTGATCTTTAAAAAGCCATTTATTTAATGAATTTATGGGAACCCTAAAGTATTAAAGCTCCTACTTGGAAAATGCTTTTTGTCACAACTTTTAAGATTGATTCTTCCCTTTCTCATTACATGACTACTTGTCCATTACACACTGAAAACAATAGAAGCCTTTTCAGTTACTTTAGATCAGAATCTTGCAACAGCATAAGACCTCAGTTAAATAACCAAATTAGTCCTGATTTACATTAGCAAAAGTGAAGGAAGAGTTACATACTTCAATCAGACCTAAATTAAGTATGCAAATTTTGACAAACACAAAAAGGAGCTTTTACTCTACACTCACAACTATACCTATTATCATCATGCCTTACAGCTGCATTGTTCAATACACTGATGAATGTCAGGCACATCTGTTCTGGTCTTTTCTTTTAGAGCGAACATAATTGATAACCTCACACATTCAATGTGCTGCAAATAGGATGCAAAACCCAAGGTAAAACAGATTTGTCATCTTTAGTAACCTCCAGTGATATGAATTTTAGGGAAGCTTAGTGAAAGATAAAGTTACTGTTATTCTGCTTAAACTTAAGGCAGAATGTGAGTATGCAAAAAGCTGAAGTCCAGCAAATCAATCAGGCCTGCACTACAGGTATTCTTATTGACACATGAAGCTGAACTGAACAGTTAAGTTCTTTTTACACTCAGAAATACAATTTTGTATTTCAGCTTTACAACAGACCATAAATTCTGGACCACTATTCTTCATGCTTCAAAACAAACTTCAGCAGATAAATTCCCTCTGGCAACATACAGATGACTAGTCTCAGTACAGTGACTGATACTGCATAGCAAAATAAAGGTCTGTGGATATGCAGCCCTCTGTTTATTTGGCTTAGCTGTGTCCAATTTGTCAACCAGTCAAAGAAAAGATGACACTCCAGAACACACATTAAGAAAAGGCTACTCTTGAATGACTTCCTCATTTTGTCTGTTCATTTAAGAATGTATGGAGCACTCAACCTTCTCACCATTTTCAAACAATGTTGACCTTTTTATCTAGTCTCAGAACTATGCAGGTTTTTTTGTGTATGGTTCTAGAGACCTGTATTTATCAGAACAAATCCTGTCACAAGATACCATTTGTCTATGATTATTTAACATGTTGTGACAGAAGCCCATGTTGTAATCCAGTGGGAATTTACCAGCAAACACTTTTGAAGAATAACATGGTGCCATGATCTCAAGAGGTTCATAAAGTATTTGTAGACCAAATCATCCCTCCAAAGAGCAAAGGGCAAAAGCATTACTAATGCACACTTGAGACTCCTGTTCTAATGCCGTGGTTTAAAGTGCTGAGGGCGTTCCTGCACTTAAGAGATTATTTTTGCTCTCTTCACCCCAGACACCCCCAAGGTAAACTCTCTCTGCCACTGGCTGATTTGTTACATATTAAAGGAGCTGGTAGCAAAGGGTATGCGGATGAATGCAGCACTTGCCCCGAAAAGCGAGCAAATCCCCTCATACCCAAGAAAGCTATAAAATGAATGTCTCAAAGACACTCCCAACTCACTCAAGCTCAGTGACTCATGCTCATTTGCTGTAACACAGCTTTGCTGGCAGAGGCATTAGAGCAATTGGCCTTATTTTCAATGTACGTCACACTCGGGCAGTTGCTGATCAGCGAGATATCACGAGTGCCAAAGTGGTTGGGTGGCAGAGCGCATGCAATTGTGCTCCAGGGTAAAGGAGGAGGGAAGCTGTTCTACATGGTGGAAACAACCTGCTGCTTTTCAGATGAAGACTGTAGGAGTGATGCAAAATTAAAAGCATCAGATGTGGACCCCTGCTCTCCTCATCTCCCCTACTAATGACAGAGATGGGGCATTGCTTACTAGATTCATCCTTCATTAAAAAAGACTTAGAATATGTAAATAACTTGGGGGAGGGGGAATTGTTGCCACACTCCAATGGACTACGTAATGTTTTTATGACTAACAGGAGTATTTTTCATTGTACTGAAATAAAATCATATAGACATTCAAGTTTCAAGGTGCAGGCTAACTACTGAAGTAATATTTGTAATATGCAGTAACATACTGCAGTAGTTTTTAAGGAAATAAAGGAAAAGAGATGCACATTCCGTTCCCCTGCACCGTCTTTTTCTGGCTAGGCTCACACAGGATACTGAAGCAGATGGCTCTAATCCAGCGTAGCAATTCCTGTTTCTCATGCAGCACCGCCTGTTTTTCTCTCTGATTACAGGGGACACACAAATACATTACACTGTTACACAGCCTTCACAGTGAGACAACGGCTCTTCATTGCTTTTACAAAGTATGGTTTGTGTGTAGCAAATGATACCCCTCTGTGGAAGGAAACCGTTCCATTCCCTTCTTCCCAGATCAGAGCGTGGGCGGGCTGCTGAGAGAACACACGTCGGCGTTTCTCTTGCATTTATCAGAACGAAGGGAAAAATCGTGCCTTTGCAGTTGGAGCAGGTGGAAATTTCGGTGCCTATCCCTAAACCCGTGGGAGGAGAAACACGGGGGAAGGCACTGTTCTCCCCTCACGAGAGGAGCGGCAGGACAGAAAGCTCACTTGCCTGCAGGGCAGAACAGTCCTGTTTCCTCCCCCCTTCCCCCACCAGCGGGAGCTGCACAAGTGTTTGCGGCTCTGCGGCGGCTGGGTGGGGCCGGGCTGATCGGCTCACACACACCCACACGCACACATTCCCCTCCGAACGCGCGGCGCGCAGGTGGTCGGGGCGCACGCAGGCCT
>NW_010269667.1:0-1365 GCF_000690775.1 Eurypyga helias
CTCCTCTCCTCTCCTCTCCTCTCAGAACTCAGTTCCTTCAGAACTCAGAGCACACAATAATCTCACACTTGAAATGCATGTTTGTGAGGTACCTGATCTCTAGTTCTAGAGTGTCCTGGGACAGCTCTGGTGATTTGACTGGAACCAGGCTGAATTATATGAGTGGAGGCTCTGGCTGACTGTGTCTGCTCAGAGCTTGGCCCATGGCTGCAAAAGTGCACAGAAAAACCTGTCCTGAAATATGTTGTCCAGCTGTTTCATACCCCATTCATTACTGACAGCAGTTGGGGCTTATGCTTTCCTACTTTCCCAAATGTGCTACTAAAGAAATGAAGATTGAAATAATTTCTTCTTTTGTTGACATTTTCATTTGGTTGTCTTAGGTAAGATGTTCTCTTGGAAAGGTTGTTTAGTACCCACAACAATTTCCAAATTAAGTTTGTTTTGTAAAGAAGTTTTTTTAAAAAAATTGACGACAAATTGGAACCTTATGGGCTATTAACACTCTCTGCTAGGAAGAAATGTCACTATGATTGATATGTAGAAATTATCTTTTTAAAGCCGTTGAAAAGCTGTGTTCCTATTTTTGAGCTCTTGGGAGAAACCTCGCTAAATTGCTTCCTGTTTTCCAATTTCTGCTCAGAAGCAACACAACAACAGAATTGTGTCAAGAATACAAACACCAGGTGAGCCGGATGCATCAGCAATTGTGGGGAAAATGGCTTAGTTTGTTTGTTATTTAACATTTTTGCAGGTGAGAAGAGAAAACAATAGCTGGCATCTCTAGATGCTCCCAGTAAATCACTCACTTCAGAAACATTACAGTGTTGAAGACAGTAAATTCCATGTAACCTTGACAACCCAAAACATACTTGGCTGAACTAAAAATAGAAAAGAAAAACAGATTAAAAATTTAGTTGGTAAGGAGAGAGGTCATCCCACTGGTGTCATTGGGTGATACTTCAATTTTGAAGAAAAGCCTTTACCCTGAAATACATACACACAGGGGTCTTGATGTTTCTTACAGATTTCATGCTAAGCTGATGATCTTTCTTCGAGTGTATTTCTAATTCAGCAAATAAACCAAGGGGTCCAAGAGCATTTTGCCAAAAGCCTCAAAACTGCTGGGCTCAATTTGTTCTTGGGACAGAAATGTGAATTATGAGTGCTTGTTGCTACCTGCGAGCTGGTGGGAGCTGCAAGCGCTGCCGTGCCAGCCTGGCATAGCTACAGCAGCAGCAGGCAGCTGCTTCCTTGTCTGGCTCCCAGAAGTTTCGGGGTGAAGAAAAATAATGTTAGCGTTCGGCTAACATCACGTGATGGCTTCCAAAATATCAGTTCCGCAGACTTCTCTCATCCACACAA
>NW_010269667.1:1389-4735 GCF_000690775.1 Eurypyga helias
GGTATTAGCAGTAACACACACAGACGCCCACACCCATAATCAGTGGGTGTAAAATGTGAAAAGGATGTTTGCCAGGGAGCTTTCAGATCCAGAGCTGTGAATGGGAACTGCATGCTTGGAATGGAGGCATGAGAACGCTCTTGCTGTTTGCGTCCTTTTGTTCCTCTGACATTTTGGGATTTTATGTGGGTGTGATGACAAATCCCCCTAAAGCCTGCAGAACCAAGTCATGGGTTTCAATGCTGGCTACCAGAGAAGGATTGCTCCTTGGAATCATGGCTGCAGAGAAGGAGAGACCCAGTCCTGGTATGTGCTGGAAAGTTTAAATTGTGCCCAGGCCCCCCTCTCCGCCTGCACTCGAAGTGAAGGCGATGGGGGAACACCCGATTGCCCCTGCCGTTGCTGGCTGCTGCCTAGCTGGGAGCCTCACACAAGATGCTGGAGGCCCATGCAGATAAGCACATTAGCACACCTCCTCTCTGTGCAACTGTATTACTGTTTGCACAAAAGCATGTCGCTTCTGGCTTGCACCGAGCTGTAGCATAATTGAAATTCGGCTCCAAACCACTTTAGGAAGGCTGGTCCAGGAGGATTTGTTTTGAACCAGCCCTACTGACAGCAGTAAGGGTTATGAATGCGGCTTGACAGCCAATGGGAGTGATGGAGAGAGCAGGGAGATTGCAAGGCTAGATAGATACGTAATAGTTAGCTGAGAAGAGAGCAAGCCAGAAATTGGGGTGAGATTTGGGGATCACAAGTCTGAGAACCCAGCTCAGAGCATTGTCCCAGGGAGGGTTATGCAGCAGAGGGCAAGGAAGGGCAAGTGTGATCACTTCCTGAGTGATGTTCGTGTCAGAGCACTTCATGAGTCCAGGGAAGGACAGTGAGGGTGGGATGTTTTATCAATTATCTATTATTACTATACCAGACTTTGCAAAGAGGAAAAAGAGGACATGTCTCAGTTATGGAAACATTTCCTGCTCCAACTGAACTTCAGCTTAATACCACCAAAAAGGGATTTGGGTGAGACTCACTCACCAAGTGAGGAATTTCACATCTGAGGCTGCCATCTGTCAATACTAGGTAGATGATAGGTCTGCAAAAGAAGAAATCAAAAATGTTGTCATTTGACTGCAGATGGAAAAAGAGTAAAATTCAGTTGCTGTGTTTTGGGTTTGAAATCTGTTTTCTTTAAACACTTCCTTAGCCCCATGGAAAGAGGTCTCCATCTTTTTCTTTCACACTGAAAAAGAAATTATTTTGTATTTAAAACCTCAAATAAAACATGTGAAAGAAACAAAAAATTAGACCAATATTGCTTTATAGACAGAAAAAAACCCCTCAGTCTGTTGTGATACAACATTATGCCTGAGAGTTTTATTAATCTTAGAACTGTTCTTTAGCATATTATTCCAGGATACACATGATTGTGATGATATCCAGAGTTTAAAATATATAATCCCTGGCATATGAAAATAAACATGGACCTCCCTACACTTTAGGTCATACTGTGTTTAGCCCAGGCTGGTAGGGGAGAGAAAGACAGGCAGAAACAGGAAAATAAAGATGAAGTGATCAAAAAAATTGAAAATAAACCACTAGGCAAATAATAAAACCCCTAGGACTTAGAGAAAAACTGAGAGTAGTGAGAGGGAAGAAAAATGTAATAAAAAAAAATAATGAATCCAAAGCTGTGTAAGACATTCTCTCTCTCTGACAATTTTAAGGTAGAATGCCCTTTGTTTTCATTCATCAGGAGGAAGAGAAGACTAAAATGTTGAGGCTCCATCAGTGCCCCAAAGAGGGTAATGGGCTCTAGGAATGTGCAGTCTGAGGAGGGTCCTGGTCCCCTCTGGGAAGGTCTGCCTCCATAAAGTCATCACGTCATGCTCATGAACCAGAATTAGGCTTTCCCTGAGAAGAAACCCAGACTCAGGCTTCTAAATGCACAGAGAAAGAAGCAAACTGTCTCTGCCTGTACTAGCAGTGACATAATGCAGAAGTTTATGACTAGGATTAAGATACTTTATTATTTGTGGCCTAAAAACCTATATATTATCTACCTTTCAACCTATGAGACAGTAACTGCTATTTTTGTTACCTGTTTCACTACTTGATTCCTGATCTCCATCATAAACCTCAGATGTAAGTCATCTAGAACGGTTCACATGATAAATTTACTTCCACGTTTTTTTCTGTCACCTCCATCTTTGCAGATATTACATTGTTATTACCAGCAAAGAGCTCTGCCAATACCTTTAGCACTGAAGATTAATGCAAAGAAATTGCGCAGCTTGCCATCTATGTCTTCATCTCCCTTAATTACCCTTTATAGCTTGTCTAGTCATCAGACCTCTCCTATTTGTTTCACAGGTTCACTGATTCAGGTGCGCCTAAGTGATCTGGTACTGTTTGTTTTTAAGCCTTATGCTATTTGCCATGAAAAATCCAGCTTAATCCTTTCTTCTCTTAGATCCTACTCTAATTTATGTTCTTCTTTATTGACTTAATCTGTGTCAGGTTTCTAGATTCTGGAGACTTTGCCTTTTCCTTAAAGAACCCTGCTGCTATCTAGTTACTTTGATAAATCTCTTGCCTCTCTGGTTTCCTTTATTATGTGGTGGTACATACATTTTCTGAGTCTCCGTAGTCATCTTTCATATCTAAACCACTTTTTTGGGTTTTACTGCTTTTAAGCTACTGGTCCTTTGTAACTAACCTTGACCATCTAGTGAAGTCTCCCCTTTATGAAATCTTGCTCCTTTCTGAGTCTGTTTCTGGGTGTCAAACCTAACGATTAACAGTTGTTGCTAGTCAGTGGCATGAGTCCTCTTCTTGGGCAAATTACCTTCTATATCTTACTTCAGGCTAGATCCAAGCTAGCTTCACCTTCTGCTTCAAAACTTCTCCAAATAGCATATACTTGGAGCGTTAAGAAACTGGGCGTTTACTGTTGGGGTCATTTGGTGAGACTCTAACAGCAGAGCACAGAGCTCTGTTACAAAGGTGAAAAGCTCCTTCTGGTTAAAAGGCCTATGTCCCTAAGTGCTCAAAAAACAGTTTTGCTAACGAAGTACCGGATCGCAGTGTTGGGTTGTCCTCTCCCGCGTGGAGCCTGTGCTAAGGGAAGATGAAATCCAGCTGAGAGAAGAGGAATGGTGGGACAAGAAGACACAGGGTTGTTCTCTGGGCTCTGAAGCAAGCGTGCACACCCTCTGCCCCTGCAGCTGCGAGTCTCCCCTTGGCTTCACGCTGTCCTTATTCCTGCTCACCCCGTCCCAGCAGGTTTGCCAGCAGAGGAGGTTTAGCAGCAGACCTTGCATCAAGTGCAAGGTCCTGCACCTGG